>NW_012114633.1:3017084-3018762 GCF_000951035.1 Colobus angolensis palliatus
CCCAGCCGGGCCGGGGGAGCTCGCTGAGGAGGCGAAAGCACTGGGCGAGGCTCCATCCGTTCCCCCCTCTCCACCCCCCCGCCCCCACGCGGCTCCTGCGGAGCCCCCAGGCAATGAGTACCGGCCAGGAAAGGTGGGGGAAAATGTACTATAACATCCCTTATTCCTTGAGCGCCTTTTAAGTGGCACACACAATGCTAACGTGGTCAGTGCGTTATCTCCGCGTCTGTCCCTGGTTGACCCGGGAAGGAGGAGCCGGCGGGGTGCGGAAGACAAACGATCTGTGAGTTTCGGGGCTCACCAAGAAGGGGTAACACTGAGACGAATGCGCCCTTTTTCAGGAAGGTGCTACTGGCACCTTGCTGAAAAGCCAACCGTGTGTGTTGCACTAAGAATATAATTAAAATTGTATTTCTAGTTAAACACGCAGAGAGTGGAGGGAGAGTGGAGTATTCACTTGGCAAGTGTGTCTGTGTGCCTGTGATGGGCTTTGGGGGACACCACATCGTATTCTTAAGGAGTTTATGGTCTTGTTGTGACAACGACAAGAGTGACGGTGGTAGCTAATGCTTCTAAACATCGATTATGTATGGGGCGCTGTGTAGGTACTATTTGAGCTTTATAACCCTATAAGTATAGGAAACGTTATTCCCATTTTACAACTGAGGAAAGCCGAGGCTGAAAGTTAATGTGACCCGTCCAAAGTTACTAAACAGCGAAAGGGAAAATAGGCCTCCTTTATCTCCAGGCTTTAAGCTCTTAACCATGAAATCATACTGATAAGAATTTGATAGGCCCTGAAGTTTCCGAATTTTGAGTCCCTCTTTAGGAAGAGTAAAACAATTACAAATACGAAGTTTCTAGGGCCCCTCCCTGAGCTTATGAATGGTCTCTGAAGCTTCAACTGCAATAGCCTCATGCTAAATCCACTTTCAATATTCACATAGATATTGATTGGCATGGTGCCAATCATTTCTTTCTCCAGGCATTTCTTTCTCCTGTCAGGAACATGAGACACAGGTCCCCTCCTTGAAACTCTTCCCTTCTCTTCTTTTGGTGTCCCACAAGTGTTGGATTTTTTCCTCCTTGAAACTCTCCCGTCCTCTGCATTCTGTGACCCACAAGTCTTGGGTTTTCCTCTTCCTCTCTGACTACCCTTTGCTCCACTTGAGTTTTAGTTTTCATGGGTTTTGTTCCAGGCTTTCCTTTCTTCTGATTCTGTTTTTTTTTCTGTGAATGCTCTCACTCCTTGCCTTCAATCTAGAATATTTGAGGATGCTCCAAAAACCCTCTCTTGGGGTCAGCTTCTCTCCTGAGGGCCAGATCCGTAAGGCCAGTTGTCCGGTGGGATGTGTCACAGGTACCCCAACCTCACTAAGTACCACATCAATGTCCCTACTTGCCTTTTTTTTTTTTTTTTTTGAGATGGAGTCTCACTCTGTCACCCAGGCTGGATTGCAGTGGCACGATCTCAGCTCACTGCAGCCTGGACCTCCCAGGCTCAGGTGATCCTCCTACTTCAGCCTCCTAAGTAGCTGGGACCACAGGCACATGCCACCCCCCCAGCATTTTCAGTGAAGCAAAAAAAAAAATTTTTTTTTAGAAAAGATATTTATATCTTGTTTCTCCAACAAAAAAATTCCATAGATGTTCAAGATACAAAGTGAAATTAATTGAA
>NW_012114633.1:3018812-3039182 GCF_000951035.1 Colobus angolensis palliatus
TTTTTTGAGATGGAGTCTCACTCTGTCACCCAGGCTGGATTGCAGTGGCACGATCTCAGCTCACTGCAACCTCTGCCTCCCGGGTTCAAGTGATTCTCCTACCTCAGCCTCCTGAGTAGCTGGGATTACAGGCACGTGCCACCATGCCTGGCTAATTTTTGTGTTTTTAGTAGAGATGGGGTCTCACTATGTTGGCCAAGCTGGTCTCAAACTCCTGACCTCAAATGGTCTGCCCGCTTCAGCCTCCCAAAGTGCTGGGATTACAGGTGTGAGCCACTGTGCCTGGCCCCCACTTACTCTTGCTTCTGGGTTCCCAGACTCTGGGGTCCCAAACAGCCATCCATCCAGTTGTACAAGGCCCTTTTTTTCAATGCTCCTTTCACCCTTATACCCTTGCCCGTTGTATTAGTTACCCATTGCTGCTGTAACCAGTTATCATAAACTTTGTGGATTAAAACACACATTTATTATTATCTTACAATTCTAGAGGTCAAGAGTCCAAAATGGGTTTTAGTGAACTAAAACCAAGGTGACTACAGGGCTGTATTCTTTCTGTAGGCTGTAGAGAAGAATCCATGTCTTTGACCTTTTTCCACTTCTAGGGGCTGCTCACATTCTTTGGCTCATGGACCCTTCCTCCATCTTCAAAGCACAGCACTCTAACCTCAGCCACAATCCTCGCACTACGTTTTCTGATTCTGACCCTCATTACATTGGGTTCACCTTCATGATCCAGGATAATCTCCTTCTTTCAAGAATCTTAATCCCATCAGCAAAGTCCATTTTGCCAGGAAGCATATTCACAGGTTCCTGGGATTGAGACATGGACATCTACAGTGGGCCATGACTCTGTCTATGACACCCCGTCAGATGCCAAACTCTGGATTCCACCTTTTCAAATATCTCTAGCACCTGTCCTCTTCTCTCCATCCCTGTGCTATCCTAATCTCTGTTATCTCTCCTTTGCCTATGGCAACCATTTCTCTGGTCTGTCTGCCTCAAAATGTTCTCTCATCCAATCAACTTACCACTTTGTCACCAAAGTAATATTTTATTTTATTTTCTTTTATTTTCCTTTCTTTTCTTTTTGACAGGATCTTGCTCTGTCACTCAGGCTTGAGTACAGTGGTGTGATCATAGCTTACTGTAACCTCAAACTCCTAGGCTCAAGGGATCCTCACACTTCAGCCTCCCAGATAGCTGGGACTACAGGTGCATACCACCACACCCACCCAATTTTTAATTTTTTTTGTACAAGTGGAGTCTCACTATGTTTTAGGAGAGGAGCAAGGTTGGCTGGTAGCACAGCTAGGAGGTACAATACAATGTGAAGGGTGCCTCATGGTGTTGCACAATCCTATGAGACAGCAAAGAAATTACATGGTAAGGTGTTTGTAAAGATTCTTTTGGTGCTGGGCGTAGTGGCTCATGCCTGTAATCCCAACACTTTAGGAGGCCAAGATGGGCGAATCACTTGAGCCCAGGAGTTTGGGACTAACCTGGGCAAGGTGGCAAAAACCTCATCTCTCAAAAAGTACAAAAATTAGCCAGGTGTGGTGGCATGCCTATAGTCCCAGCTACTAGGGAGGCTAAGGTAGGAAGATTGATAGAACCTGAGAGGTCAATCTCCCAACTTTAGCAGTGGGCCATGGTTACACCACTGTACTCCAACCTGGGTGACAGAGTGAGACCCTGTCTCAAGAGAAAAAAGAAAAAGTAACTGTAACCAGTAGCAAGGAGAAAGGTTAACAATGGCATAGACCACAGTGGTAGTGGCAGGGATGGGGAGAAACAGATGGATTTGAGAGTTTGAGGAAGTATATGAGCATACTTGGTGATATGTTGCATGTGGGAGACAAGGGAAAGGAGGTGCTAAGAATGACTCACAGGTTTCTGGCTTGAGCAACTGGGGAAGATTGTGAAAACCTTTACTGAGAGGGAGGAGACTGTGGGAGAAGCAGGCTGGAAGGGAAAAAGGAAGAAAGAGTTCACATTTGACTCAGTGAGTTTGAGATGCCTGTGAGCCTTGCAGGTGGAGCTGTGAAGTAGGCAATTAAATTTGAGTCCACAGCCCAGAAGAAAGGGCTGGATTTGGCAGTCATCAGTATTGAGGTACTATGTACAGTCATTAAACTGAAGGGAATGACTCAGGAAGGGAATAGACTCAGAGAGTCCAGAGAAAGGCCAACATTTACCAGTTGGTATAGGAGGGGAAACCAGGAAAAATCAGTCAGAAGCAGGAGGCAACTTAGGAGGGTGTTGTCACCGAAGACTATAGAAGAGTTGTTTCAAGCAGGAGTAAGTGGTTTGCACTCTCTCGCTTGTCCATATCCTAGATAAAGCATGATGTCCTCCACAGACTGGCTTTATCGCCCCTCGGTGGCTTCATTTACCATGTGCCTTCTCTATCATGGTATCTACCATATACTATTGTAATCATTTGTTTAATTTCTATGCTAGATTTTAAGCTCCTTAAAGACAGGGGGAGGCTGGGTGCGGTGGCTGATTCCTGTAATCCCAGCACTTTGGGAGGCCGAGGTGGGCAGATCATGAGGTCAGGAGATTGAGAACATCTTAGCTAACACGGTGAAACCCCATCTCTACTAAAAATACAAAAAGGTAGCCGGGCAAGGTGGCGGGATGGTGGCGGGCGCCTGTGGTCCCAGCTGCTCGGGAGGCTGAGGCAGGAGAATGGCGTGAACCCAGGAGGCAGAGCTTGCAGTGAGCTGAGATCCGGCCACTGCACTCCAGCCTGGGTGACAAAGCGAGACTCTGACTCAAAAAAAAAAAAAAAAAAAAGGGACAGGGGGAAACTGTGTTGTTCGATATTTGTATTATTTAGCATAGACAGTAGTCCATTGGAACAGCCCATATACAGTGGTTTAAATTTTTTTAAAAAGTGTAATTTTCCCTCATATAAAAGTTTAGGTAAACATATGTAACACACCTGCACATCCCGCACATGTTCCCTGGAACTTAAAAAATCATACAATAAAATAAAAAAGTTTAGGTAAATAAGTGAGCCCATGGTGTTGGGACTCAAGATTTACGCTCTTTTGATCTTGTTGCTCGGTCATCAAAACCCAACATGGCTGCCCCAACTCTTACTGTCATGTGCACATTCCAGCCATTGGAGAAGGGAAAGGCATTTTCCTTCCTTTTAAGAACATGGGCCAGGTGCAGTGGCTCATGCTTGTAATCCCAGCACTTTGGGAGGCCAAGACGGGTGGATCACCTGAGGTCGGGAGATGAAGACCAGCCTGGCCAACATGGTGAAAATCCATCTCTAGTAAAAATACAAAAAATTAGCTGAGCGTGGTGGCGGGTGCCTGTAATCCCATCTACTTGGGAGGCTGAGGCAGGAGAATCGCTTGAACCCAGCAGGCAGAGGTTGCAACGAGCTGAGATCGCACCACTGCACTCCAGCCTTGCAACAAGAGTGAAACTCCTTCTCAAAAAAAAAAAAAAAAGAAAAGAAAAAGAACATGACCAGAAATTGTACATATTACTCGTTTAAATTCCTGTAGCAGAACTTGCTCATATGATCACATCTATCTGCAAGGAAAACTGAGAAATATAGTCTTTAACTCAGTAGCTGTGTACACAGATAAAAATTCTATGGCTGTGAAAGAAGAGAACAGACACTGGGTGCAACCAGCAGCCCTGATATACCATTGTAACTGTATCATAGCGCCTTACTGTTGGAATATGCTTGCAGAGCATAGAGAAAGGCAAGGAAGGATAAACACCCTGCTCTTGACATTAATTACCTTGGGGGGAGGACATGGAAGGGGCATGGTGGGAGAGTTATAAATTATTAATTGAATGAATGGATGGATGATAATAAATGGATAAATCCAATGGTGACAATAGTGATAAGGTGAGTTATTTTTAGCTCCCTCTCCCACCCTCCCTCCTCAGCACTGGCTTATGAAGGAAGAGGGATTTTCACTAGACCAAAAAGATGAGTTATGTAAATAGAAGGAAAGAAGGCTAATTTATTTAAATATTTTATTCTGGTATCTTTTTTGCTTAATTCTCTTGAGTTTTCCAGGTGGGTGATCACATTAAACTATAAACAATGATACTTTTGTCTCCTTTCCAATATTTATATCTATATTTAAAATCTTACTACATTGATAAAATAGTAGTAAATATTGGTGATGATCAACAATTGTTCCCTTTCTTACTACTTTCTTTACTACAAATATCTCTATTGCTTTGCCACTGAGTATGAGGCTGGCTATTGTTTTGACATAGCTATTTTTTGCTAAGTTAATCAAGAATCTTTCTATATATGGTTTAATAAGAGTTATAAAAATTAGTAATACATATTTTAACATCGTTTCCTTCATTTACTTTCTAAGATTTTTTTTCTTGTTCATTCCCAATCCAGTTCCACATTATGTGGTGTTTATTGTCTTCGATTTATGGACTTAAATGGCAATAAATCTACTTTAGTGAGACAGAGAGTTAGGCCCTGGATATAGAAGCATAAAATCAGGTTCCTTCCATCAAGAGGCTTGTGATTTACTAACAGGGACGTGTCTACAAATAGATCAGTTATAATTAACATAATTATAATAGTAGGCAACATATGCTATGAGTGGTACACAGATTAACTTTTCAAAAATATCTCTTCCACCACGTTCCTCCTCCCCTAAGAAAAATCCATTTGGTCCCTATGGCTTAAAGCAGATAGTCCAAAATCTTCAATCAAACACTAAGTTCTGCCCATTGCATCCTGTCAGCATTGCTGTTTCACCTACCCTATCCCTACACACACCACTCCAAATCAGGACCTAATGCAGCTGTCTCCATAGTGGCTCCCCTGTTTCCAACCTTGCACCTATCTAATAGTAAGCAAGGCACTTCAAATGTATCTCAGTTATGTGGTTAAAAAAAAAACAATTAAATTATATTTTAATTTTTTAAAACTTTTATTAGAGTATAATATACATACAATAAAGTACACACAGATCATAAGAGTACAACTGAGTTACAATAAATATAATAAAAACGGTGTAATCACCACTAATTGCAAAACACTGAACATTACTAGCACTCCAAAAGGTCCCCTTGTGACTTTTACAAATTACTACCTCTTTCTTTCTCCCCAAAGGTAACCATCATTCTGATTTCTAACCCCACAGAGTAGTTTTGCCTGTTTTTGAACTTTATATAAGTGGAATTGAAGAGTATAAAATCTTTTGTGTTTGGTTTCTTTCTTTTTGTTTAAATTAGAAACAGGGTCTTGCTATATTGCCCAGACTGGTCTTGAACTCCTGAGCTCAAACAATTCTCTTGCCTTGGCCTTCTGCAGTACTGGGATTACAGGCGTGAGCCACCGCACGTAGCCACTGCACCTAGCCTTGTGTATGATTTCTGGTATAGTTTAGATGTCCCCACCCAAATCTCATGTTGAAATGTAATCCCCAGTGTGGAAGGTGGGGCCATTGGGAGGTGTTTGGGTCATGGGGGTGGATTCCTCATGACTTGGTGCTGTCCTTGTGATACTGAGTTCTCTCAAAATCTGGTTGTTGGCCGGGCACGGTGTAATCCCAGCACTTTGGGAGGCCGAGGCAGGCGGATCATGAGGTAAGGAATTCAAGACCAGCCTGGCTAACATGGTGAAACACCATGTTTACTAAAAGTACAAAAATTAGCTGTGCATGGTGTCGCACGCCTGTAGTCCCAGCTACTCGGGAGGCTGAGGCAGGAAAATCATTTGAACCTGGGAGGTGGAGGTTGCAGTGAGCCAAGAACGTGCCACTGTACTCCAGCCTGGGAAAAAAAAAAAAGATCTGGTTGTTTAAATATATATGGCACCTCCACCTTCCACCCTTCACTTGTTCCTGCTCTCACCATGTGATACTGGGGCTCCCCTTTTGCCTTTCACTGTGACTGTAAACTTCCTGAGGCCTTACCAGGAGCTGAGCAGATGCTGGCACCATGTTCCCTATACAGCCTTCAGAACTGTGAGCCAATTAAACCTCTTTTCTTTATAAATCACTCAGTCTCCAGAATTGCTTTTCTTTTCTTTTATTATTATTATTTTTTTTTTTTGTTTGAGACGGAGTCTCGCTCTGTCGCCCAGGCTGGAGTGCAGTGGTGCAATCATGGCTCACTGCTGCTTTAACCTCCCAGGCTCACATGATCCACATACCTCAGCCTCCTATGTAGCTGGGACTACAAGTGCACCACCATGCTGGGTAATTTTTTTTTGAGAGGGAGTTTCACTCTTGTTGCCCAAGCTGGAGTGCAATGGTGTGATCTCAGCTCACTGCAACCTCTGCTTCCTGTGTTGAAGCGATTCTCCTGCCTCAGCCCCCTGAGTAGCTGGGATTGCAGGTGCACACCACCACGCCCCGCTAATTTTTTGTATTTTTTGTAGAAATGGGGTTTCAGCATGTTAACCAGGCTGGGCTTGAACTCCTGACCCCCAGCAATCCACCCGCCTCGGCCTCCCAAAGTGCTGGGATTACAGGCATGAGCCACCGTGCCCAGTCTTTTTTTTCTTTTTTTTTTCAGAGACAAAGTTTCACTATGTTGCCCAGGCTGGTCTTGAACTCCTGGGCTCGAGGGATGCTACCACGTCAGTCTCCCAGAGTGCTGGGATTACAGGCAGGGGCCACATGCTTAGCCTCAGGTATCTTTATAGCAATGCAAGAATGGCCTATTACAATTTCTTTTGCTCAAAATTTTATTGCTGTATGTAGTTATTTCATTTTCAAACATTTCACTTTATTTTCTTTTATTCTCTCGTTGATGGATATTTGGATTATTTCCAGTCATTAGCATTTACAAATAATGCTGCTGTGAACATCCTTGTGCTTGTCTTTGGTACACATAGGTATGAATTTCTATTGTATATACCTAGAAGTGTAATAGCTAAGCTATAGGATATGCAGGTTTTCACCTTTGTTAGTTAATATCAAACAATTTCCAAGGCATTTGCAAGAATTTATACTCCTGTTGACAGTTCTCTTGTTTCACATACTTGCCCTCACCTTATATTGTCAGTATTTTTTCTTTTTTTAAAAAATTATTTTTAAATAATTTATGCTTATTAATTTTATTAATAAAAATAAATTTTTATTCATTAATTTTAGCATTCATTAGAGAATTTACAAGGACAGTACATAGAATTTCCACACATCTCTCATCCAGCTTTCTCCAGTGTTAGCATTCTACCATAGTACAAGCATCGTATCTAAGAAATTAACATTGCTACCAATACCCTAACAAAACCCCAATTCAAACCCTATTTGGATTTCACCCAGTCTTTCTACCAATATCCTTTTTCTGTTCCAGGATCTAATTCAGGATTCCACTTAACATTTACGTCCTCTTAGTCTCCCTCCATCTATGACAGCTCCTCAATCTTTCCTTGTCTTTCGTGACCTTGATACTTTTAAAGGATGCTGGTCAGGTAGCTTGTAGAATGACTCTCAATTTAGGTTAACTGATTTTTTCTCATGGTTAGATCAGGGCCACATATTATTGGGAAGAATGTCACAAAGAGAATGTACCCTTCTCAGATCATATCAAAAGCACACTCATCATATATTCCACTACCTGCAATGTGAATCTTAATCCCCTCACTGAAGTTTTGTGTACTAAGTTTCTTTACTGTAAAGTCACTGCTATGGTTTGAATGTTTTTGTCCCTTCTAAAATTCATGTTGAAATTTAATCCCTAATACAACAGTCTTTAGAGGTGGCACCTTCAGCAGGTGCTTAAGCCATGAAGGTTCCACCCTCATGGATGGAATTAGCGCCTTATAAAAGGGCTCAGGGTGCAAGCTCATTTGTTCCATCCCTTTCTGTCCTTCCCTCCCTTCTGCCATGTGAGGATGCAGCACTTGCTCCCTCCAGAAAATGCAGCAACAAAACACCATCTTGGAAGCAGAGAACGGTCCTCACCAGACACCAAATGCTCGTACCTTAATCTTGGACTTTCCAGCCTCCAAAACTGTGAGAAATACATCTGTATTATTTACAAATTTCCTGGGTCTCAGGTGTTTTGTTATGGGCAGTTGAAACAGGCAAAGACCAGTCACTATCTTTCCCTTTATAATCAACAATATTTAGGAGGAGACACTTTTGATGTTCTGCAAATATGCTATTACTCCTTAAATTTTTATTTATTAATTTTAGCATTATTTGATTGTTCTTGCCTGCAGCTAACATTACTGTGGTATTCTAATTGAGATTTTGTGTTTTCTTCATTCCTTTTATATTTGTTAATTGAAATTCTTTTGTACAGAAAAAATTTTCCCTTTTCTCTATTTATTGACTTATTCAATACTTGGTATTTGTATGAAGTCATGAATACTTATTTTATTCTTTGACTTAAAATCTAATACTTTTATTTTCTTGCTTAAATTATTCCAGCTTTTGCCATGGTGACTCAGGTTAGTTACTCCCCTTTTTGTTCTCTCAGGGTGGAATTTGAGTCTAGTTTATTAATTTCAGCAGAATTTTAAACTTACAAACAGGATAATTTTGCCATGGATTTCATCAAAATGTCTTTGCAAATTAGTCTTCATATGACTTGCATTGTAAAACTGTTTTTAAAATTTTGGTAAAATACACATAACATAAAATTTATCATGTTAGCAATTTTTTTCTTTTTTTTTTTAAGATGGAGTCTCATTCTGTGGCCCAGACTGGAGTGCAGTGGTGTGATCTCGGCTCTACTGCAAGCTTCGCCTCACGGGTTCACGCCATTCTCCTGCCTCAGCCTCCCGAGTAGCTGAGACTACAGGTGCCCACTACCACGCCCAGCTCCTTTTTCTGTATTTTTAGTAGAGACGGGGTTTCACTGCGTTAGCCAGGATGATATCGATCTCCTAACCTCTTGTTCTGCCCGCCTCGGCCTCCCAAAGTGCTGGGATTATAGGCATGAGCCACCACGCCCAGCCCATGTTAGCAATTTTTAAGGGATAGCTCAATAACACTAAGTATATTCACACTGTTGCACAAAAATCACCACATTCCATCTCTAGAACCTTTTCATCATCCCAGACTGAATCTCTGTGTTCATTAAACAGCAACTTCCTATTGCTTCTTCCCCCAAGCCCTTGGCAACCACCATTCTACTTTGTCTCGAGATTACCTTAGGTACCTCGTGTAAGTGGAATCGCACAATATTTGTCCTTTTGTGTCTGGCTTATTTCACTCAACATGTCTTCAAGGCTTATCCATGTTGTAGCATGTGTAAGAGTTAAATTCTTTTTTAAGGCTGATAATATTCATTATATGTATATACCACATTTTGTTTATGTCTGTGTCTTTTTTACATGCCTATTTATTTATATTTTTAAGGAGTGTTGACATCACAAGATGCCCTGCAACAACACTGGAATCAATCACATCTCCAGAAAACCTTGGTTCTTTTTATTAGAAATGAACTAAATGTGCTCATTATAACTGAGGTATCACTGCTTCTAGATCCATTCAGTGGACAGAGGAGAAAATTTGTGTGTATACTAACTCATTTATACATACATATCAATATTTATTTCTGTACCTCCCTAACTATATATAATTAAAAACAAAACAAAACATGAGTTCATGCTAATACCTCCAACTCCAGTCCAGATTCATAGAGTTTATTCTTACATTCCCTCTTTGATTATTTATAACTATTCTCTATCAGTGAGAAGCCTGGCTTGCATTGTCTACAGAGTAAGTATTTGTTCAAACCTAGTATACACATCAAGTAGTTTCAAAGTCGTTCACCAATACCTCTGTGTGAAACAAATTTGCCAACTAGAGTACTGTGTTTTGGAATAAATTTTTTTTAGCTTTACAATATCCAGTCAAAACACTGTTCTCCAAAGTTACTTAGCTCAGCTCCTTTCTTAACCTTCCAATGTAGTCATTCATGTGTAATGTAATTGGATTCATCTGTAATGCGATTAGATTCATTTGCCAAAGTTCTGCATTTCATCTCCCACTTTTTATTTGCATACAATACAATTCAGTGATGCTGGTTGGTGTATTGTTCCATGGATTGTGAAAATGCACTCTCTCTTAATGAGTTAGTATATACACAAATTTTCTCCTCTATTCACTGAATGGATCTAGAAGCAGTGATACCTCAGTTACAACGAGCACATTTAGTTTGTTTCTAATAAAAAGAACCAAGGTTCTCTGGAGATGTGATTGATTCCAGTGTTGTGTAGGTTGAGGAAGAGGAGGAAGAGGAAGGGTTGGTATGTTTTCTCAGGAGTGGCAGAGGGGGAGGAAAATCTACATGTAAATGCACCCACACAGTTCAAACCTGTGTTGTTCGAGAGTCCACTATAAATGGAATCATATAAAATATAGCCTCTCAGGTCTGGCTTCTTTCACTTAGCAATATCTGTTTAAGGTTTATTAATATTGTATGAAACAGTAGTTTATTCCTTTTTATTCCTGGAGCAGTATTCCATTGTATATACAGAACAATTTTTTTATCCATTCACTGGTTGAGGATATATGGGTTGTTTCCAGTTATTGATTATTGTTAAAATCCTTCTGTAAAAATCTGCATGTAGGTTCTGTGTGAACAAAAGTTTCCAATTCACTTGAGCAAATACCTGAGAGTGGGACTACTGGGGCACATGGTAAGTATTTGTTTAAGTTTGTAACGAACAGCCAGTTTTCAAGGTAGCTGTAATATTTTTCATTCCCACAAGCAATACATGGCAGTATCAGTTCCTCTTCATCTTTAACAATACTTGTTGTTTGCTTGCAGTGTTTTGAGTTTAGTCTTTCTAATAGGTGTACAGTGGTATGTCACTATGCTTTTAATTTGCCTTTCCCTAATGACTAAAGATGTTGAACATCTTTACATGTATCATTTGACATGTATCTCTTCTTTAGTAAAGTGTCTGTTCAGATCATTTGCCCATTTTTTTATGGTGTTGTTTGTATTCTTATTGTTGAGTTTTGAAGGCTGTTTACATATTCTGGATACAAGTCCTCTACCAGGTATGTGATTTGCAGATGTTACTCCAAGTTCATTGCATGTCTTTTTGTTCTCTTTGGCAGAGCACAGTTGTTTAATTATAAAGTTCAACTTAACAATTTTTTTTAAATTTTATGGGTTATGGTTTTGGTGTCATATATAAAAGATCTTTGTCACATCAATAAAATTCGAGGCTGGTTCTTTGAAAAGATCAATAAAATTGGTAAGTGTCTAACCAGATTGGATAGGGGATAAAGAGAGAATATACAAATTACTAATACAAAAAAATGGGAGAGAGGATATCATTACAAGGATAATAAGAAAATATGAACAATTTTAAGCTAATACGTTTGTCAATTTAGATGTAACACACAAATTCCTTCAAAGACACAGACTATCAAAGCTACCTCAACAAGAAATAGATAACATAATGGAAATATGCACATATCTATTAAAGAAATTGAATATGCAGTTTAAAACTCTTGCGCAAAGAAAACTCTAAGCCTAGATAGCTTTATTAAATTCTACCAAACATTTAACTAATAAATAATACCACTTCTGAATAAATACTTCCAGAAAATTATAGAAAAGGAAACTCTTCCCAACTTGTGAAGTTTATGAATTTAATGAGTTTATGAATTCATTACCCTGATTGCAAAATCAGACAAAGATAGTATAAGAAAACCTGTCAGGGCCAATAGCTCTCACATGGATGTAAAAATTCTTAATCGAATTATAGCAAAGTTGAATCCAGCAATATATTTAAAAGTATAACACATCATGATCCACTGGGTTTATCTCATGAATGGAAGCTTCAAAAATCAGTGTAATTTACCATATTAACAAAACAAAAAGATAGTATCATATTATTATCTCAATACTATAGAATGAGCATTTGATAAAAATCCAGCGTCTCTTCAAACTTGAACTAGAGATTCTATTTAATGTGATGAGGCAAAAATAAATAGCATCTACATGAAAAGGGAAAAGTAAAACTTTATTCATAGATAATATGTTTATGTGGCAAATCCTCAACAATCCACAAAAAAGTTTGTAGAACAAATAGATCTAATAAGTGAGAGTATCAAGTTTGCAAGACACAGAATTAGATTTAAAAATCAAGTGTACTTTTCCGTATAGACAAAAAACAACACGAATTTAAATTTATAAAACATATTTTACGTGGTATCAAAAATACCTGTACACTAAAAACTGTAGTTGAAAGAAATTAAAGAAAACATAAATGAATTGAAATGACTCATCGTATTACCAGGTTAGAAGCCTAAATATTATCTAAAATGCCATTTCTTTTCTTTTTTTCCTTTTTTTTTTTTTTTTTTTTTTTGAGACGGAGTCTTGCTCTATCACCCAGGCTGGAGTGCAGTGGTGCAATCTTGGCTCACTGTAACCTCCGCCTGCCAGGTTCAAATGATTCTTCTGCCTCAGCCTCCTGAGTAGTTGGGACTACAGGCATGCACCACCATGTCTGGCTAATTTTTGTATTTTTAGTAGAGACAGGGTTTCACCATATTGGCCAGGCTAGTCTCGAACTCCTGACCTCATGATCCACCCACCTCGGCCTCCCAAAGTGCTGGGATTACAGGTGTGCCATTTCTTTGCCAATTTACAGATTAAACACAATCCCAGTGAAAATCCCAGCAAGCTTATTTGTAGAGACTGACAAGCTGATGCTAAAATGTACATAGAAATTCAAAGGGTCAGCTGGGTATGGTGGCTTACACTTGTAATCCCAGCACTTTAGGAGGCTGAGGCAGAAGGACTGCTGAAGTCCAGGAGTTTGAGACCAGCCTGGGCAACACAGGGAGACCCTGTCTCCACAAAAAATTTAAAAATTAGCTGGGCATGGTAGCATGCACCTGTAGTTCCAGCTACTCTGGAAACTGAAGTAGGAAGATTGCTTGAACCTGGAAAGTTGAGGCTGCAGTGAGCTATGATTGCTGTACTGCACTCCAGCCTGGGTGACAGAGCAAGATCCTGACCAAAAAAAAAAAAAAAAAAAGATAAAAGGAATTCAAATGTTCTAGAATATTCAAAGAAACTTTGAAAAATGTCAAAGTTGGAGAACATACACTGTCCAAATTCAAAACTTATTATAACCTACCATAATCAAGATACTGTAATATTAGTATAAAGACAATCAGAGAGATCAATGGAATAGAACAGGGAGTCCAGATATAGACTTACACATATATCAATTGATTTTCAACAGAGCTACCAATGCAATTCAATAGAGAAAGATAATGTTTTCAACATAAGTGCTGGGACAAATGGATATTCTTATTTAAAAAGTAAAGCTCAATTTTACTTCATGCCATATATGAAAATTAACTGAAGGCTGGGGCAGTGACATGTGCTTGTAATCTCAGCTACTTGGGAGGCTAAGCTGGGAGGATTGCTTGAGTCCAGCAATTTGAGACCAACCTGGGCAACATAGCAAGACCCCTATCTAAAAAAAAGTGCAAAAAAATTATAGACCTAAATATAATAGCTGAAACTATCAAATTCCCAGAAGAAAACATAGGGGAAAGCTTGTTACCTTCATCAAGCTTTCTTAAATAGGATATAAAAACACAACTATGAAAAGAAAATAATCAATACATTGGACTTCATCAATATTAAGAATGTTTGCTTTTCAAAAATAGTGTTATAAAAATGAAAAGGCAAGGCACAAAAAGGGAGAAATTAGTTTTAAACATACATCCAACAAATGACTTTTATGTAGAATATGTAAGGACTCTCACAACTCAACAGTAATAAGACAAACAACAAATTTTATTCTTTCGTTTAAAAATGAACAAAAATTTTTCAAATTCACCTGAAGACGTATCTGATTGTACATAGCAACTTTATTTGTAATAGCCAAAACCTGGAAACAAGCCAAATGTCCACCAACATGTGAATGCATAAGCAAATTGTATATTCATACAGTAGAATACTACTTAGTAATAAAAAGACATTTCACCAAAGAAAACATATTGATGGCAAATAAGCACATGAAAAGTTGTTCATTCTCAGTGATCATTAGAGCAGTATTTTAAACTGGGCACAGTTGTGCCCCTACACCCCAGATACATTTGGCAGTGTCTGGAGACATTTTTGATTGTCACAACTGGGGAGCAGGTGCTTTTAAATGGCAAAAACTGCAATTACTTTTGCATCAGCCTAATAGCATGTAGTGAGTAGAAGCTGGGGATGCTGTTAAACTTCCTACAGTGCACAGGGCAGCCTCTCCCCACAAAGACTTGTTTGGTCCAAAATGTCAATAGTGATAAAGATGAGAAACCTACATTAGGGAAACACATATCAAAACCACAATGAGATACCGGTACATATGAAGTAGAATAGGTGAATAAATAAATAGGTAAATAAAAGGCAGCATACCAAGCGATGAAGAGAATGTGGAACAAATGGAACCTCAGACCAAGCTGGTGATTCTACCACTTTGGAAAAGAATTTGGCAGTTTCTTGAAAAGTTTATCATAAATCTACCCTGGCTATTCCACTCCCAGGTGTATCCCCAAGAGAAATGAAGGCATATGTTCACATGAAGATGTATATGAATGTACATAGCAGCTTTATTTGTAATAGTCAAAAACTACAAACAAGCCAAATGTCCACCAACATGTGAATGGATAAGCAAATTGTATACTCATACAGTGGAATACTACTCAGAAATAAAAAGAACAAACTACTGATGAGTACAGTAATGAATATACAAACACACATAGATGAATATAAAAATAGTTATCATCAGTGAAAGAAGCCAGACACCACTACACCCCAAAAAAGAGTCTGGTATAATTCCACTTATAAAACTCTAGAAAATGCAAGCTAGAAACAGAAAACAGATCAGTAGGTCCCCGGGAATGGAGGTCGGGGTAGAGTAGGGAGGGGAAAGAGAGAAAAATTACAAAAGGGCATAAGGAAATTTTGGAGCATCATAGATATGTTCCTTACCTTGATTGTGGTGATGGTTCCAGGGGTAAAACTATCAAATTGTATACTTTATGTGCAGTTTATGGTATGTCAATTATAATTCAGTACAGCTGGAAGGGGGCTTGACTCATGTTTTGTTTGAGTAAAATCATCCCATTTTCTCCTTGTCACTACTGACTGGACCATATCTCTTTTATAAGCCAAGCACAACTCCACCCATGCCAGGGGAGGAAGCTGACACCTGTAGTCCCAGTGACTTGGGAGGCTGAGGTGGGAGGATTGCTTGAGCCCAGGAGTTTGAAGCTGCAGTGAGCCATGATCATGCCATTGCACTTCAGCCTGGTGACAGAGCAAGATGCTGACTCTAAAAAAAAAAAACCTCTGTCCAGTAGGAGTGCCACATGTTGAATGCCACCAAAGGACCCAAGATATCATACAGCAGATTAGGAATTTTTCCTTCCTTGCTAGATAAAGTTGCTGTTTATTTTTCATGACAAACTCTCATTACCAAGGATAATTGTTGCATGTTAAGGAGCCAGAAAACTGTACCTACTTAAACTCATCCTCCACATTCTTCCAGAACTTCTAGCCAATGCAAGGAAAATAAAATATGGATTATACATGTTGGGAAGGAAGAAACAAAATTATTTGTGCTATTTGATTGTATACCTAGAACATTCAGGAGAACCAAACTGAAAAATTATTAAAATTAATAGATTTCTATAATATAGCAAGGCACAAGATTAATATACGGAATTCAGTATTTCCTAAATATTATTTTAAAGCAAACACTGTAGGTGTAGGATGGGGGGAAATGACACCATTTGGAATAACAAGAAAATCTTCACTATCTGGTCACTTTCTCTAGACATTCTCTAGTTCTGTATCCCTTGCAAAGTGTTATGTTATCAATAAACTAAAATGTATTTATTATTATTTATTTCTGGAGAACGTATTGCTGTGATATCCAGAGTGTCACCATTTCCTGTTGATTCACCATAATACACTGGTTTCTTTTCCATTCAGGAAATCACATAGAACAATGTTCTATATGCGGTAAGCTATGGCTTGATTCATCTTACCATTTGGTTGTCTGGGAATTTACTGAGTTAATTTAAACTTAAATGATCCTTCTTCAAACCGGATATTTTGCTATATGATAATAGACTTATATAATTCAGGAGGAGCTGTGCAGGTAAAACAATATCTTAATAATTGCAGATTTAAGTTAACAATAAGGAAACATTTGTATACTCCCTGACTTGTACAAATAGCAAATAGAATTTGATGTTTTTACTGCATGATATTTTAAAATATATCTCAACATAAAAGCCTGAAACAATTAAAAATGCTTTGATTACTTAAAACCAAATCGCATTTATTATTTAAAATATACCAACTGTTCATGGTGAAACCATTAGTCTGAAGGTGCTAAGTCCCCTCACTGTGCACAGATTACTCAACTTTTCTAGGTTTGAGAGGCTGTTATATAAAATAAATGAGCTGGGAATTGCTATCTGAATGGTCTGTTTAGTTAAAAATTGTACTATTCTCTATAATCTGTATGAATCAAGTGTTTTCATCTTCTTGGTTTTAAAATATTTTGCAGTAAATAAAGTTTATCTTCAAAGCAAAAAGCCACGAGTGGTAAACATAAGTTTTGTGTTGTTGCTATTGTTGAAAATTTGACTGTAATAGCAACATTTTTCTGTGTATCCTATATTAACAATATTATGATATAGTACATACAGAATATAAAAGGAACCATAATTCCATCTTCACTCAGCTTGATTGAAAGTTGACACTCTACTAAGTTTAATGTCACTGAAATCAAATAGAAATAAAGTTTCATCCTTAAATACTAACTTTTTTTTCAAAATTTATTTTTATTTTTATTTTTTTGAGACAGGATCTTGCTCTGTCACCCAGCCTAGAGTGCAATGGCATGATCACGGCCACTGCTAACTATAGCCTCGACCTCCCAGGCGCAGGTGATTTCTTTACCTCAGCCTCCTGAGTGCTGCGACCACAGGTGCATGCCACCACGCCTGGCTAATTTTTTTATTTTAATTTTTTGTAGAGATGGGGACTCCTATGTTGCCCAGACTGGTCTTGAACTCCTGGGCTCAAGCAATCTTCCTGCCTCGGCTTCCCAAAATGCTGGGATTACAGGCATGAGCCACTGTGCCTGGCCCCAAGGCATCATTTGTATAATAAATAAGTAAGGAAATATCAGTAATTGAGCAAGTATTCAGTTAATTGTTAGGCACTCAAAGTTCTGGTACAGTCGTTATTGAAATGGAGTGATACAGAGCACAGAAAGAATAGGCCATGATATTAAGGAAATTGCAGTTTCAGCAGAGAAATAAATAAATAAATATGTTTAAAGCATATTCCAGGCTGGGCTTGGTGGTTCCTGCCTGTAATTCCGCACTTTGGGAGGCCTAGGCGGGCAGATCACAAGGTCAGGAGTTTGAGACCAGCCTGGCCAATATGGCGAAACCCCGTCTCTACTAAAAATACAAAAAAATTAGCTAGGCGTGGTGATGCATGCCTGTGATCCCAGCTACTCAGGAGGCTGAGGCAGGAGAATTGCTTGAACCGGGGAGGCAGAGGTTGCAGTGAGCTGAGATCGTGCCATTGCACTCCAGCCGGGGCAACAGGGTGAGACTCCATCTCAAAAATAAATAAATAAATAAAAATAAAGTACATTCCAGGAATGTTTATTTGGGGGAAGGTACATATCAGTATTCAAGTAATCCCCCTTAAAATATTCTTGCATAATACCACATGTAATACTCCTTTGAAGATAACTAGATATAGGAAACTCTCTCCAGTGTCTTAACATTCATGTCAAATAATTCCAGTCATAGTCATTCATTCATTCATTCATTTATTAATTCAACTAATATTTACCAAGTATCTACTTTGTGATTTACACTTTTCTAAGTGCTGGGTACACAGCCATATGCAAAACAGACAAGGTCTCTACTCTCATCAAGTTTATATTCCAGAGAATATATATAACTTATAGCCCAAATGTTACTTTTTTCTAAATGAAATGTTGTATCAACTTTTGTATCACTGTTTTCCCTAGTTATAAAAGTAATTCTTGCTTATTGGAAACAAACAACAACCACAGTAGAGAAAATGAAGATATTTTTGTAGGCCCTCCCTTTGGCATAATTCCTATGAGTAGTTTGTTGTATATACTTAGAATTTTAAAAATATTTTTTAAATTTACAAACTGGATCACTCTTCTATAAACTGCTTTTTTCACTTAGCAACACAGTATACCGTGTGTATCTTTTCATCCCAATGCATCTAGATCTAACTCCTCTTTCTTATTGGCTGTATAATATAGCATTATATTTAGACATTCCACCATTCTTCTATCGATGATCATCAAGGTTTTTTCCTGTTTCTTCATTATGATTAGTGCTCAGTATTTTCTTTAAAAAACCTTTGCCTAGCCCAAGACATTTGCAAATTCATATTGAGGGACTTAGAGCAAGAGAACTCCTGCTTGCAGCTGCCTCACTGGCCTGGCAAGACAGAAATTGGAGTTTAGGGACTTTCAGCAGCCAACATCTAAGGGCTTCAGATCTCAGAGAAAAGAGGAACGTAGAGCAGTGAGCTTGGCGCTCCGCCTGCAATTTCACTGCTTACCTGTTATTCTTTTAAGTCCTTTTTTTGTGGGGGGTGGGGTCGGGCAGGAAGAAGGCCTTGAATGCCAAGCTAAAGACTAGGAGCTAACAGAAAGTCACCAGAGTTATTAGGGAAGTAAGGGCCTAAGAATCAGTTATACAGCGTTGGCATTGGAAGCGCCTCTTGTGACTATCTTACTAATGAAGAGACTGCAACACAGAGAGTTGTGCCCCACCTACAGTCCTATATCATCCACGGCAGCAGAACACCTAATGCAGGCTTCCTTAAATGACTGCCGATGCTCAAAGCCCTGCTGTCTGTGGGTGTGTGTGTCTTAGTATGTTTCTGCTGCTATAACAAAATACCTAACACCAGGTAATTTGCAAAAAAGAAAATTTATTTCTCACCATTTCTCACCGAATCTCAAGATCAAGGCACCAGTAGATTTGGTGTCTGGTGAGGGTGGTGCTCTGCTTCCAAAATGATACTTTGTTGCTGCATCCTCACGTGGAGGAAGATAGAAGGGCAAAAAGGCAAAAAGGGCCTACCTGGTTTCCTTGACCCCTTGACTTTTTTTTCTTTTCTTTTTTTTTTTTTTTTGAGATGGAATCGCCCAGGCTGGAGTGCAGTGGTGAGATCGTGGCTCCCTGCAACCTCTGCCTCCCGGGTTCAAGTGATTCTCCTACGTCAGCCCCCTGAATAGCTGGGATTACAGGTGCATGCCACCAAACCTGACTGATTTTTGTATTTTTAGTAGAGATGGGGTCTCACCATGTTGGCCAAGCTAGTCTCAAACTCTTGACCTCAAATGATCCACCTGCTTTGGCCTCCCAAAGTGCTGGGATTACAGGCTTGAGCCACCACACCCGGCTCCTTGACCCCTTTTCTAAGGGCACTAATCCCATTCATGAGGGCAGAGCTATCATAACTCCTTAAAACCTCTTTAAAACCCTACCTCTTTTTTTTTTTTTTTTTTGAAACGGAGTCTCGCTCTGTCGCCCAGGCTGAAGTGCAGTGGCCGGATCTCGGCTCACTGCAAGCTCTGCCTCCCGGGTTTACGCCATTCTCCTGCCTCAGCCTCCTGAGTAGCTGGGACTACAGGCGCCCGCCATCTCGCCCGGCTAGTTTTTTGTATTTTTTAGTAGAGACGGGGTTTCACCGTGTAGGCCAGGATGGTCTCGATCTCCTGACCTCGTAATCCGCCCGTCTCGGCCTCCCAAAGTGCTGGGATTACAGGCTTGAGCCAAAACCCTACCTCTTAATATTGTCACTGCAGGGTTTACGTTTCAACATATGAATTTTGGAGGGACACATACATTCAGACTGTAGCAATGTACAAGCGTGGGTTAGAAGCAAGAAGAGGTCTTGCCAAAAGTGGTGATGTGGAAGTTGAAATGAAGAAAAAATGTTGGAAGTCAGGAAATGGGGAGAGAGCAGGGAGAAAGACCCTACGTGAGAACAGAACTTCAGAATTTTTACTCAGGGAAGAATATAAAAGGGACACCTATGATCAGAAAACCATAATACTTGAATCTAACTGGGGGCCAGGGTGAAGGGAGAGAGGGAAGATGATTACTTTGCAACCTGTTGTGTTCCATGGACTGGCAAGACATGGAAGTGGACATGGCCAGTGGGCAGTTGGAAATGTGGGTTTGGAGTTGAAAAGAGAGATGAGGGTTTTTTCCTATTCCAATTTATGTCTTCCTTCCTTTCTTCCTTTTATAAATTTGGGGATCAAATATATAGTCATAGTTGAAGCTACAGAAATGGATGGTATCTTTAGGTAAAAATGCATAAAGAAAATAT
>NW_012114633.1:3042874-3094519 GCF_000951035.1 Colobus angolensis palliatus
AATAAAATAAAATAAAATAAAATAAAATAAAGTAAAATAAAATAAAATAAAATAAAAATAAAAGTATACATATTTGAATTTCACAGCTGAGAGTGGAGGCTCATGCCTGTAATCCCAGCACTTTGGGAGGCCAAGGCAGGCAGATTGCTTGAGCCAAGGAGTTCAAGACCAGCTTGGCCAACATGGTGAAACCTCATCTCTACAAAAAATATTTAAAAATTAGTCAGGTGTGGTGGCATGCACCTGTAGTCCCAGTAATTGGGATGCTGAGGTGGGAGGATTGCTTGAGGCTGCAATGATTATGTCACTGTTCTCCAGCCTGGGTGACAGAGCAAGACACTGTCTCAAAATAATTTTATACTTAAAAAATTCAATATAGGGTATCTGATTCATCATGAAAACTAGATGTCATGGCTGGAATCCCAGAGAAAAAAGGTCATCTAGATTTTACTTAAATGTATCTAATGTTTAGGATTAAGAGTAGTTAGAATGTGGCTCATCGTGTGGCTGGACAGCTCAAATCCTTCAAAAGCTTCTTGAAGTTCAAACTTCTGTTGAGTTCTATGGACTTCACTAATTACGTACAATTGGCCAACTAATCTCATCAGCATGTAATTAGTTCTAAAGAAAGCAACAGAGTATTAAAACAACCTGATCTACCTTTTTTACATATTAGATTTTAAAAGACTGATACCATCTAGTGTTGGCAAGGATATGAGCAATGAGCATTCTCGTCCTCTGTTGATGAGACGTTGCTTTGTTTTGCTGCTGTGTTGTCCACGCTGGTAACTCCTGGGTTCAAGTGATCCTCCTGACTCAGCCTCTCAAAGTGCTGAGATTACAAGTATGAGTCACCACACCCCACTGATGAAGGATTAATTGGTGTACCTTTTCTAGAGGACCCTTTGTCAATAGGTACCCACATTTAAAATGTACATTTTTGATCTAGCAATTTTACCTCTAAACATTTATCTTGGCCAGGCGCAGCGGTTCACACCTGTAATCCCAGCACTTTGGGAGGCCAAAACGGGCAGATCACCTGAGGTCAAGCGTTTGAGACCAGACTAGCCAACATAGTGAAACCCCACTTCTACTAAAAATACAAAAATTAGCCGGGTGTGGTGGCAGTCATCTGTAATCGTAGCTGCTCGGGAGGCTGAGGTAGGAGAATTGCTTGAACCCTGGAGGTGGAGCTTGCGGTGAGCCAAGATTACGCCACTGCACTCCAGCCTGCGCAACAGAGCAAGACGCCGTCTCAAAAAACAAAAATAAAAACATTTATCTTAATGAAATAGAGAATTGTTCAAATACGCACATTATCAAGCATATTCATTGGCTCTTTATTTCTTGTAAACTTTTGAATTGATTTAATTATTCTTCTAGACACAAGTCCTTCGTCAGATATGTATTACAAATATCTTCTGCTACTCTGTGGTTTGAATCTTTATTCTTTTATTCATAGAAAAACAATTCTAGGAAAATTGACTAAAATGTTAACAGTAGTTATGTTTGAACGTTGGATTTTTCTCCTTCTTTTTACTTCTCCATATTTTTCCAGTTTTTTAAGGATTATTTAGTGACAATTTAAAACACAATAAAAGGAATGAGTTATTTAAGGAAGATAGTTTATTTAAAACAATGCAAGCTGGGCGCCGTGGCTGGTCAACATGGTGAAACCCCATCTCTACTAAAAATACAAAAATTAACCGGGTGTGATGGTGGATGCTTGTAATTCCAGCTACTTGGGAGGCTGAAGCAGGAGAGTCTCTTGAACCTGGGAGGCGGAGGTTGCAGTGAGCCAAGAGAGATCACACCACTGCACTCTAGCCTGGGCAACACAGCGAGACTTTGTCTTAAAAAAAAAAAAAAAAGGGCCAGACGTGGTGGCTCACACCTGTAATCCCAGCATTTTGAGAGGCCAAGGCAGGCAGATCATGAGGTCAAGAGATCGAGACCATCCTGGCCAACATGGTGAAACCCTGTCTCTACTAAAAATACAAAAAAAATTAGCCGGGCGTGGTGGCACGTCCATGTAGTCCCAGTTACTTGGGAGACTAAGGCAGAGAATCACTCGAACCTGGGAGGCAGAGGTTGCAGTGAGCTGAGATTGTGCCACTGCACTCCAGCCTGGGTGACAGAGTGGGACTTTGTCTCAAAAAAAAAAAAAAAAAAAAAAAAAAAAAAAAGAAGAAAGAAAAAAAAAGAAGAAGAAGGAAAAAAAAGCCGGGCGCGGTCTCACGCCTGTAATCCTTGCACTTTGGGAGGCCTGGGTGGGTGGACTGCTGAACTTAGGAGTTTGGGACCAGCCTGGTCAACGTGGTGAGACCCAATCCCTACTAAAAATACAAAAAATTAGCAGGGCGTGGTAGCGCTTGGCTGTAGTCCCAGCTACTTCGGAGGCTGAGGCAAAGGAAAATCACTTGAACCCAGGAGGCAGAGGTTGCAGTGAGCGGGGATCCTACCACTGCATTCCAGCCTGGGCGACAAAGCCAGACTGTCTCAAAAACAAAAGCAAACATGATGCAGTTAAAAAGTGACCCATTGAAGAAGTTAGCCAAGACAAGATGTTTGCCACAATATTACATCTGCACTTGCACGAATCTGCTAGAGACACCTGGTGGAGAGTGTTGATAGGTTTACATCAAGTGTTAGAACGTGCTGAATGTGCTTGCTTACTTGCAATGTGAGAAATGTACTAATGCACACCCTGGTTCCCTTATTAACTCAACTTTCAAATAACTGGAAAGAGCCTTCAGATGGGGCAAGCCTAGCTTGCCAGTGGGCTGTGTTTGGGCCTCACTAGCAAATATGACAAAATTTTAGATAGAACAAAAGACAGTAAATTTAGAAGTAGAAATGGGACTGATTCGGGGCTGGCTATGTAGTTTGTGAGACCTAGTGTAAAATGAAAATGTGAGGCTCCTTGTTCAAAAAGTAGGGAGAAAAGTGTCCTTAAAGGCACATAAAGGAAAAAGAGTTTTACTGTCTTCTATGGTCTCTCTCAGCTTGACATGGTTTTTGGGTTTTAGGAGTTTTGTTGTTTTGTGTTTGTTTGTTTGTTGCTATTTGATATCATTATAGATAAAGAAAAATAAAAATTTTAATGATTAATCTGAACTTTAATATTCATCTTTATCTCATACAATGCCAGTTCCTCTTTTTTTCTCTCTCTCTTCTTGCTCTGTCGCCCAGGCTGGAGTGCAGTGGTGCCATGTTGACTCACTGCAACCTCTGCCCCCCAGGCTCAAGTAATCCTCCCACTTCAAACTCCTGAATAGCTGGGACTACAGGCATGTACCATCACAACCAGATAATTTTGCATTTTTAGTAAAGATGAGTTTTGCCATGTTGACCAGGCTGGTCTCCAACTCCTGACCACAAGTGATCCACCCGCCTCGCCCTCCCAAAGTGCTGGGGTTATAGGTATGGGACACTGTGCCCAGCCCAATGCCAGTTTTAAATGCAGATCTGAGAGTATTTAACTCATACGTGGTATCACCAAAATTACATAAATCATTTTTCACAGTTCACACATGAGTATATATTTTGTTCTTACCATAACAGTGAAAACATTGCAGGAAACTAACTCAACTCTTTTTATTTCACTTCTTGATATCCCAGCATTCTACCAGCCCTCTCTACCTTCAGCTTACTGGCAAGGAAGAACTGAAAAGAAAAGGAACTATGGGTGGCCCTGTCTTTCCCTTTCCTTTTGTGCCATCATTTCAGCCTATATGATTAGCTAATATAGGAAAATAGCACAAATAAGAAAGGACATGGGAGGTTTCCTTAGTCTTTCATGTTTCTTAGAATGCCATTGCCTTGTTTTTGCATTGGAAGCAGGTTCTGGTTCTGGGAACTGTCAGCGCCCCCACTTGCTCAGTCATCAGCAATGTAATGCACTTACCATGCACTTGCTTTGAGTCTCATTGAACCCCCATATACCACAGGTCCACAGGAATTCTGTGCTCACAGGCACTGTGAACACTATGTGACTGGAACTGCAAGGGGATAAAGCACATGCATGTTGTACATTTCTCCTCCTATTTGGTATGGCTATAATAAGGAGATGATCAAAGTATGATTTCAGGAATCACATGGTTTATTGTCATACAAAGAGATTCTTTTTATTAATGCTCAAAGAGGAGGAAAATAACAAGAACAAATCTCACAGAGATTAAACTCCGCAGATGAGGTACATTAACCACATAATTAGTTCTAAGTTCATCTCAAGTCCAGTGATTACAGTTTAGTTGCTTAGAATGGAAGTAGTCCTCTGTGGATGTGAGGGAGATCTGAGACAACTTGCAAGATCCCTGGACACTAGCAAGTGGTGCTGGTGCCGTGTGGACTGGCGAGGCTTTGAAAGCTAGCTCGAAAGCTGACAGAGATTAGCCCTGTTGCAGCCTGAGCTCTCAATCTGTCTGCCAAAGTTTTGGTTTATATGTGTTTTGGAGTCTAGTCGTTGAGGCCAATGACTCACATATGCGGTCTGATAAAGTGTGATGTAACATTCTAACAGGGAAGGGGACTATGCTCCGTGTTCTTATCACAGCAAAACATCTGTCACTTAACGCAGAAAGTGTTTGGAATCTTTTCAGAGCTACGTAACACCTCCATTCATGCACATGCTCCATTGCCCCTCCATTAACTTAGGAATTTTTAAGAACTTCAATATGGCAATAGCAGAACCAAGCATGGCACCTTTTTGAGGGTGGAGCTTTGTGAGCCAGCATAGGTCATAAGCCCATGAAGCCAGCCCCAGCACTGGTTTGCTTTTTGCAAGTGGGTAAAGGGAGAAAGCTCTTAATCCTGCATGTTCAAAACTCCTTTAAGGTGAGGAACTTTGAAAATACAGGCTAGAAAAGAAAATTTATATTTAGGATTACAGGCATTTTGTTAGAGCCATAACTTGGGCTAACCTTGAGTATCAGATAGAAATAAAAAATACATAAAACTTTTTTTGGCTGGGCGCGTTGGCTCATGCCTGTAATCCCAACACTTTGGGAAGCCGATGGGGGTGGATCACCTGCGGTCAGAAGTTCGAGACCAGCAAACTTCTTGGTACAGTAGGGGTGTTTAAAGGCTGATGAAAATAACAACATACTCCAGGCTGTGAGTACGGGGCCAGGAGTCATGCCCAGCTTCTGTGGCCTGGGCTGAGTGAACAGACTCGGTAAACGGAATGGCTCAGCAGAGTGTACACACTAGAGACGTGACACAAGCTCATCTGCATTCTGAGCACTCAACACACAGAGGCAGAAGGTGTGGTTGGAGAGGAGGAGTCAGCAGGCCTCCAGGCGAGTTGCCAGGGTCAAGATTCTCAGCAATTTCTCATAGGTCTCAGGAGAGGAATAAATGTACTTGCATTTCTCTTTTATTTCCATATGCTTTTGTTGCTAGGAAGTTCCTTTTCCTTATCATCTTGATGAATGCACGTATTTAGGGCACTTTTAATTCTTTGAGGGATGAAGTGGATAAATGCATCATAAGTAGATAAGTAAGTGTGAGTAAGAGTTGAAATTATCTGGCTATGAATGTCATGAGGCCTCAGTGATAAGGCCAAGGGATGTAATCAGAGGATAAAAGCTGGGACAGCTCAGTTGCAGTGAGTTATAGAGATTGCTAGTTGTCCTCAAATGCCTGTTGCCTGGGTGCTAAAACTCTTAGTTTTTGGCTGCATACATGGCTTCTCAGAATGGAAGCTTCCCTTGTAGCCACGTGTACTCATGTGACAAGGTTCTCGCCAATGGAATGAAAAATCATCCACCCTTTTCTTGTTCTTTGTCTTTCCCTCTATCTTGTTGCCCAAAATGTAGATCCTGTTGTCACAGTCTGGAGATGGGAGAGCAGTGAGATAGATGGAAGGAGCGTGAGTTCCTGAGGACTTTAGGGTAGAGCTGCCTTTCAGCTCTGGACACACTTACCACTCCATTTCCCTTAAGCGAGGGGGAAATCACTTCAATCTTACTTAAGCCATTGTTATTTTTCTGCCTCTCCTAGATAAGCCTATTCGTTACTGAAACAGAGTATTACTGCACACTTATTCTTGCTGGACTTTCTCCAGACACAGGGCTCTCTTAGGGACCTTACACTGAGATTCAATAGTATGTTTTTTATACTCCCAATCATTATAACACAGCAGAAGGCCCTTTACCAAATATTCGTGCCTTGGCACTTCACAATCTCATGCAGGGAGCCTGTTACAAAGGGGTCAGAAGCCAGAGCAAAAGATTGGCAGTGCAATGATCTTCAGACTCTACTGAGTGTAGGACCCAGTCCTTAGGAACAGTTGGATTGAGTCAGAGATGATGCTCAGTAGAAGCAGATGGCTGGTGGAGTAACAGGCGAACGGAAGTTGAGAAAATGTATTACATGTATTAAAGCCCGGGTGCGTTGGCTCACGCCTGTAATCCCAACACTTTGGGAGGCCGAGGCCGGCGGATCGCAAGGTCAGGAGATCGAGACCATCCTGGCTAACAGGTGAAACCCTATCTCTACTAAAAATACAAAAAAATTAGCTGGGGGCGGTGGTGGGTGCCTGTAGTCCCAGCTACTGCAGAGGCTGAGACAGGAGAATGGCGTTAACCCAGGAGGCGGAGCTTGCAGTGAGCCGAGATTGCGCCACTGCATTCCAGCCTGGGTGACAGAGGGACATCTCATCTCAAAAAAAAAAAAAAAAACCTACACATGTATGATTCCATTTATCTGAGGTACCTAGAGTAGTCAAATTCATAGAGACAGCAAGTAGAATGGTGGTTGCCAGTGCCTGGTGGGGGGATGGGGAAAATGGGGAGTTATGTAATCAGTATGGAGTTAGCAGATGAAGAAGTTCTGGAGACGAATGATGTCACTGGTTGTGCAAGAATGTGAATGCACTTAAGTCTTCTAAACTGTACACTTAGAAAGGGTTAAAATGGTACCTTTTAGGTTATGTATATGTCACCACAATTTTTTTTAAGTGAAAAAACTGGCTGGCTGGGAGTGGTAGTTTATGCCTGTAATCCCAGCATTTTGGGAGGCCAAGATGGGAGAATCACTCCAGCCCGAGAATTCCAGAACAACCTGGGCTGCATAGTAAGACCCTGTCTCTACAAAATATGTTTTTAAGTTAAAAAAAAATTTATCAAAGATGGTTAGAGATGAGCAAATCTGAATGTTTTGGGTTTTATACTTTTCTTCAGCTGGGTGGTTTATTGAAAGAACCAAAAAAAAAAGTAAAATGGACATGAGTCAGGCACTAACAGACAAAAATTGAGGGTTCAAATCAATGCTGTATAGAAATATAATTCAAGCCACACATGCAGTTTTAAATTTTCTTGTAGCTATGTTCACAAAAGCACAAAGAAACAAGTAGAACTAATTGTGGTAATATATTTGATTTAACCCTACATACCCAAATACCATGTCACATTAGAACCAATATAAAGAATTATGATGCTCTAATTTTTAAATAAAATTTAAACATTATTTTTAAATAAAATCCAATGTGCATGTTCACAGCACATCTCAATTCAGACTAACCACATTTCAAGTGCACAATAACCACCTGAGGCTGGCGGCTACCATTTGGGTAGTGTTAAGTCTAGATTACCTCTAGATTAGATCATGATTCTCAGGATAATCTGCATAATCAGATCATAATCATTAGAATTTAAAGAGCCATAGAACTAAACTGCCACATGCATGGCCTACCTCATGGTATATTAGTATGATAAATTGATTTTTAAAAATCTGTCCTGGTGGAAAAAGAAAAAGCTACAAATTTCCCAGTTTAATGACACTCCTGCCTATATCCTAAGGGAAATAATATATTAACTGTCTTTCCCTTATTTTGCCTACCTTGATATGGCTATTTAACCACATGATGAGTTTGTCCCAACACCTGTCCTACTAATTTACATCACTATGGTCATAGTTTAAGCTTGTTTGAAAGATTGAGAATGATAAGCCATCTTGACACAGAGCTTCCTGCTTTTAGAAATACTTGACCCAAGGTGGGTGAATTTAAACATTGCATCTCTGGCAACCCATTCTCAAATCCAGCTGGAAGGGCTGAGCTTTTGCTCTAGGGAAAAATGGCCAGTTTCCTTGTATTCTAGCTATTGTAAGCTCTCATTCTTGCTCTGTTCCATGAGAGTGGAAAAAGTGACTTAACCATTACTTTCCCCTCTTAACTCTTTATAGGGCTGATAGCCAGGACTTGAATATTAGCTTTGGTAATATGCCAATGCTTGTTCTGTCACAAAAGTCCACAGCTTACTTTTAACATTAAAGTGGTTGTTTGACATTGAGAATTTAACTGACCAACTGTGGGACTAATCTTCAGCATGATAGCAAAGGTTTCTGAAGTGTTTTGGAAATAATGGGTAGAAGTAAAGATGTAGTTGATACTGCATATTACTTCTTGTTCAGCTTCTGAGCCTAATTCCTTCCATCCTCACTTATTTAACACTGACAATGTGCCTAGGCAATGGAGATACATGATATATGAAAATCCCTGCCTTTGTGAAGCCAACATTCTAGAGGGGGAGACTGACAAAACAAATTGTAATTTCTATGAGGAGGCTATGGGTACTATGGAGGGCAAAACATGGAAGGAGATAGGATGTGCAGAATGGGGTGGGGAAATGTGGGTTGCAATAAGTTAAGATTATACTGATACAGTGACATTTGAGCAAAGTTTTGATGGAGATGAGGGAGGGAACTGTGTTGACATCTGGAGAAAGCTTTCCAGCTAGAACAGCAAGTGCAAAGGTCCTGAGGCAGAGGGAGCATGCTTGGCAAGTTCAGGGCACAGCAAGAAAGGCAGTGTGACTGGAACAATGTGATCAATCTTACCCTATTGGGTTGCTGTAACAAAATGTCATGAACTGAGTGGCTTTTAAACAACCGAAATTTATTTCTCACAGTTCTGAAGGGTGGGAAGTCCCAGATCTAAGCAGATTCAGTGTCTGGTAAGGGCCTGCTTTCTGGATTACAGACTGCACCTTCTTGCTGGCCCTGACATGGTGAAAGGGTCAAGGGGTCTCTCCCAGGCCCCTTTTATAAGGGTGCTAATCCCAGTCATGAAGGTTTCCACCTTCATGACTGGATCACCTCCCAAAGGCCCTGTCTCCTAATACCATCAACCTAGGGGTTAGGATTTCAACATATGAATTTGGTAAGGAAGGGATACAAATATTTAGACCACAGCAGAGAGTAAGAGCAGATGAGAAGAGAAAGAAGGGTGGAAGGTGGGCCTTATAGGCTGTATGAGAACTTTGGCTTTTTCCCTACGACAGTTGAGGAAACATTTGGAAGCATTTTTTGCCTTTCCTTTTAAAATTTATTTCTTTTTTATTTTTATAGGTTTAGAGGCATAAGTGCAGTTGTGTTATTTAGATACATTGTGCAATGAAGTCTGGGCTTTTAATGTACCCATTACCCAAACAGTTTACATTGTACTCCATCGGTAGCATCTCATCCCTTACCTCCTTCCACACTCCTGTCTTTTGAAGTCTCCAAGGTTGATTATTCCACTGTGTGTCCATGCGTAACCATTATTTAGCTCCCACCTGTATGTGAGAACCTGCAGTTCTGACTTTCTGTTTCTAAGTCATTTCATTTAGGATAATGGCCTCCAGGTCTATCCATGTTGCTATAAGAAACATGATTTCACTTTTTTATGGCTGAGTAGTATTCTATATATACCGCATTTTAAAGAAATCTTTTCATCCATCAATGGACATTTATGTTGATTCTTATTATGAATAATGCTGTGATAAACATGCGTGCAAATGTCTTTTTGAAGTGATTATTTCTTTTCCTTTGGGTAACCTAATAGTGGGATTGCTGGATCAAATGGTAGTTCTACTTTTAGTTTTTTGAGAAATCTCCATACTCTTTCCCATGGAGGTTGTACTAATTACCATTCCCACCATCAGTGTATAGGCATCCCTTTTTCTCCACATCCTCACCAACATCAGTTTTTGTTTTTTTGCTTTTCAATAATGGCCATTCTGACTGGCATAAGATGGTATTTTATTGTGCTTTAGAGAATTTTGAACAGAAGAGGGATGTGGTCTGATCTGTGTTTGAAAAAGAAAACTCTGGCTTCTGTCCTGAGAATGAACAGTATGGAGGCAAGTTAGAAGTTTATTGCAATAATCTAGGTGAGGCATTAAGAGGCCCTGGAACAGGGTGGTGTATAGGAGAGTGATGGGGAATGGCTGAATTCTGGATATATTTTTGAAAGTGGAGACCAGAGAGTTTCCTGAGTGATTGCATATAGGTTGTGAGAGCAAGAAAGGAAGGGATGTTGACTTGGATTCCCAAAGACTGCTCTTCTTGATGTGTAGTTGAGGCTCTCTTTGTACTACTCTGTGTTTAAGTGACCTGGGAGACTAATCTCTCTATCCCTTCTCCTGTAAAACACAGACTGATGCAAAAGACACTTGACTTTCATGGCCAAGAGGCTCCTCTGTAGAACACCCCTCTATCACTACCTCCAACTCCTGTTCCCATCAAATAAGTACAATTCATGTACCAAAAATTGTTGACTGGGTACAGTGGCAGCACTTTGGGAGGCCAAGGCGGGCAAATCATGAGGTCAGGAGTTCGAGACCAGCCTGGCCAACATGATGAAACCCCGTCTCTACTAAAAATACAAAAAATTAGCTGGGCATAGTGGCAGGCGCCTATAATCCCCGCTACTCGGGAGGCTGAGGCAGGAGATTTGCTTGAACCTGGGAGGTGCAGGTTGCAGTGAGCCAAAATCGCATCACTGCACTCCAGCCCGGGCGACAGAGTGAGACTCTGTCTCAAAAAAAAAAAAAAAAAAAAAAAAAATTGTTTACTTCTTTCCACAACTCTATATTCCAATTTTATTTCTAATAATTAAATTAATATAATGTAAAGTAATTTTTTATAATGTAAAGTAATATAATGTAAAGTAAATTATTTGGTAAGTGTGGGTGAAGGTGAACCAAAAAATTAGTTGATAAGAAAACTGTGGCCGGGTGCGGTGGCTCATGCCTGTAATCCCAGCAATTTGAGAGGCCAAGGTGGATGGATCACCTGAGGTCAGGAGTTCAAGACCAGACTGGCCAACATGGCGAAACCCTGTCACTACAAAAAATACAAAAATTAGCCGGGCATGATGGTAGCTGCCTGTAATCTCAGCTACTCAGGAGGCTGAGGCAGGAGAATCACTTGAACCTGGGAGGTGGAGGTGGCAGTGAGCCAAGATCATGCCATTGCATTCAAGCCTGGGTGACACAGCAAGACTCCATCTCAAAAACAAACACACACCACTGTGATATTTTTAAGTTCTTCCTCTACAGAAATTAAAACTAGAAATTATACTTACCTGGTTGTGGCTTCCACAAGACAAACAATGCAGACCCATCAGAGGCACATGCTTAAAGTAAGGGTTTTGGCTTTTCTGCAAAGATTGACAGTGAATATACATTATAGATGTTCACGGAATATAATGATTCCCTCTTCCATCCAGCTTTTTCCCCCTCCAATTGAGAAATTTGAGCCCCAGGAGTTTGAGACCAGCCTGGGAAGTATGGCAAAACCCCATCTCTACTAAAATACAAAAATTAATCAGGCATGGTGGCATGCACCTATAGTCCCAGCTACTTGGGAGGCTGAGGTGGGAGGATTGCTTGAGCCCAGGAGGTTGCAGCTGCAGTGAGCCATGATCATTCCACTGCACTCCAGCCTGGGTGACAGTGTGAGACCCTATCTCAAAAAAAAAAAGAAAAAAAAAGGGAAAAGAAATCAGTACATTAAAGAGATACCTCCTCTCCCATGTTCATTTTGACATTATTGACAATAGCCAAGATATGAAAGCAACCAAGATATGAATGAATGAAGAAAATGTGGTATTAATGTGTACACACAATGGATACTATTCTGCCATAAAAAAGGAAATCCTGTCATTTGGATGATGCTGAAGGACATTGATAAGTAAAATAAGCCAGGAACAGAAAGACAAATACCACTTACACATGCCTCACTTACACATGGAAACTGAAAAAGTCAAACTCACAGAAGCAGGGAGTAGAATGGTGGTTATCAGGGGCTGGAGTGTTTGGGAGATGTTGGTCAAAGGGTAGAAAATTTCAGTTACACAGGAAGAATAAGTTCAAACGATCTATCCTATAACGTGGTGACTATAGTTAATAACAACGTATTGTTTAACCGAAAATTGCTAACAGATTTTAAGTGTTCTCACTACACACATACACACACAAATGTGAGGTAATGTTAGTTTGATTTAGCCATTCTGCAATGTATGCATATTTCAAAGCATCATATCATATGACATAGACATAATTTGTCAAAAAATTTTAAGTGTAAGGACATTAGAAAAAAAGATTGTTATTTTCATGCATTTGTAAATAGAGGCTCTGTAGAAACATCCTTTGGCCCTCAGGGGGCGCAGGGCAGAATGAAGTCAGAGCTGAGGATTTGATCCCTGAAGTTGGCACTCTCTGGTTACCAGGGCTGCCACAGAGAATACAGAAAAAGTAGTTTATGTCCACTTCAGAGAACATTCACTGTGGGATGCTGTTAGACAAGGGTTGTATATATCTAAAGTCCACTTCTGGTTTTTGGTAAAGTGTCGTAAATATGCAAAAATTGCAGAAACCTCTACTCATCGTACCCTTCTGCTTGTGTGTGTGTCTATGTGTCTCTCTGTTTATCTTTCAGAGTGTGTGTGTGTGTGTGTGTGTGTGTCCCTGTCTCTCCCTCCCTGTCTCTGCAAAGGGGGAGCCCACAGTGTTCCAGGCTTTACTTCCTATAAGAAACACAAGAATACTGTTGAAAGTATATAAACTTGGCTAACTTATGCAAATTCACAGTTCTAAATGTTCTGCCAACAGGCTAAAATTGCAGATTTTTCCCTTCTAGTGGAAACAAAACTCAGGCAAACCCCTCCTGTATTCTCCTTTATATTTCAGAGAAATTTCTATTGCTTAGATGCTTAGCATAGTTTTACTAATTGAACAGGATTTTTTTCCTCGGGTTTTTTTTTTTTTTTTTTTTTTTTTTTGAGACAGTCTTGCTTTGTCACCAGGCTGGAGTGCAGTGGCACAATCTCGGCTCACTGCAACCTCTGCCTCCCGGGTTCAAGTGATTCTTCTGCCTCAGCCTCCCGAGTACCTGGGACTACAGGCACATGCCACCAAGCCCAGCTAATTTTTGTATTTTTAGTAGAGATGGGGTTTCACCATGTTGGCCAGGATGGTCTTGATTTCTTGACCTCGTGATCCACCCGCCTTGGCCTCCCCAAGTCCTGGGTTTACAAATGTGAGCCACTGTGCCTGGCCAATATTTTACTGAAGTGTTTCAAGCAGCACTAACAGCACAATATTCACTGTAAGAATTTCATACACCAATATAATTGATGCATGAATGTCATTTATTGAAATTAACATTATTATGAATACATAATGGAAAAATGCTCCTCAAAAGAGGAAAGTGAATGTTAACCAGCAACAGGACAAAGCCATCTTCAAAAGACAGAGATAATCGGAAACAGTTTCACAGTTCAGTTTATATATGTACACCGGGGTTAGAGTTCCTCTATGTCTGCGTCTCTGCAGATTCCAGGTTTTGGACCAGGAGGCTCAGGAATGTCTCCAGCTGCTTCCTGGATCTGTATGCAATGAGTCCTCCCTTGTTGGCCCACCGATCCACCCCAGCAGCACCCTCATTTTCCACGTGGTACACCAACTGTGGCAAATCAAGCCCTGTTCCTGGATTTCTTTCTAAGCATTCTTTCAAGTCTACTATTCCCCCACCCATGGCCCGCAGTATGGCATGAGCAGCACAAGAGTCCCACTTGAACGTGGTATCTTCTGAAAAGATGTAAATGTCAACGAGGCCTTGGACAACACAAAGGCTCTTATAACCAGCCCCAGCTGCCCCGAATATGCGATCTCCACATACACGTGACAATGCAGCTTTGATAGTCTCCTTTTCACTTGTACTAATGACAGCTGAAAAACTAGGGGAGAATGCTGCCTCGGAGCCTGTGTTTCCAGTGTGTGTTTCACTGCCGCTCCTTCTAGAGATGGTGAGCTGAAGTGAATGCATGTTCGTCCCCATGTAAGAAAGGCCCCAATAGCACTGTCCTTTCCACCTGTGGAAGAAAAATTTCAATTGGTGATGATTATCACATTTGTTTTTCATTACTAATGTCACCTGCAAACTTAATGATATGAAGAAATACACAATTCATCATAACATGGTGAACCTTAACACCTTTAAGCCTAGGAATAGAGATCAGGTAGCTAGTTTATTTCCGAAAGGTTACTTATATGCGTGCAGCTGCCTGAGTTGTTGCAATTAGAAATGCTTTCAATTTTATGGCATTATCAGATCAATCTAGGACAACACTAAACATTTATGGGGTTTCCAGCTTCCAGAACCATTGCAAAATTTCATTACAACTTTTAGTATTTAAAGTTTAATAGGGAAAAAGGAATAGATAAGTGATATCTCTTTTCGATCGGCAAACATTGTACGATCCTTATAACAAGGTTTTCTTTGTTTGGTAACTCCTTTTCATTCTCTTATTCACTAGTTTCACTTTGGCTTCCAACACAAAGAAAGATGGACTCAATGTTATTAGTTTTTACAACCACAATAATTATAGCACCTTCCCTTTATCAATGCTTAACTTACTGTCTATGTTGTTACATATTTACAGATAAGGAAACAGGCTTAGAGAAAGTAAGTAACTTGCTGAGGCCCACTCAGCTAGAACGTGGTAGAATCTGCATTCAAACCCACAAAGTCTCACTCTGAATCTGTGCCATAAACTATTTTGTTGACCACCTCCATTACTAGGCCATGATTATGTCTGCATATTATTCCAATTCTTTTCAATTTCTTATTAACCTTTTAAAGATAGCAGAAACCCATTTTTAGTTTGGAAGATGGCGGGGGCAGGGGGAAAATATTAAAACTTAAGAGGTATAAACTTATGACTATTAAAGAGCAAATGAGTGTTACTTGAAGCAACTCAAGGTTCAATAAAAACATGTAATCCTATATAAGTGAAAAAATATGACCTATTTCAATAAAAATCTGAAGCTGCTTGTTCCACCTAGACTTTGCCATGCCCTGGAGTCAACCCCAAAGCACAGGCCATGGATCAGAGGCAGCTGGGTCCTGGCTGCTTTCTACACTCTGTTTAAGAGTACATGGAAGGGTGGGAGGAGGCAGAAAGGGAGTGTGAGTTAGGTTCTGATCCTGGCCATGCCTACTGATCTTTTCACAGGATAATTTTCACATTTTGTTTTGAACTTCTAAAATTATACCAAAGTTCAACTGGCTATACAGAGATGGCAGTTATCTTATTCCCAATGTATTGGAAGGCAGTGTTACCACCACTTTACTAATCTGATTTTGAGTGGATTCTAGAAACAGGGAACAGGATTACTATATTCCAAATGTAAAACTATGATTTCTCCAAGATAGTATTAATTTTAAAATTTCTACCAGCATGTACTTGGCCTCAAAGAAAATTATGCAAATCTAAGATTGAAAATAGAACTTTAATTCAAATATGCAGACTTTCAATGTGAACACTCCTATGTGTTAAGTCATGGGAATGTCATATAGTGATAATCCTAACAATAAGCAAAGCTGAGGTCATAAGTTCTAACAACCATAATATACCAAAAATATTTGCCTTTTACCTGAGGGTGTTTGGGTCTCGTGACACAAAAGGTTGATTGATGACTCCCATCAGGGGAACCCCTGTCTGTATGTCATAGACACCAATTAAAATGGTAACACACTGAAGTCCACAGGGGAAGATTCCCTGGTTGGATTTAATGTCAGCAGAACCTTTTATATACTGATAAGTTGAATCTGAAAAAGGAAGCAAATGTGTTTGGATTCAGGTAAAGATTATTTAGAAGACTCTGTTCCATATCATTTCTCTCTTCTACTGATTTGGTAAGCAATAATTTTTTACCTTTGGATGTCACTGTATTGAATTTTTATTTGGCCTCTTGTACTTTACTTCTAAATTGCTTGTGTTTCATTTTTCCTATGTGAGAACTCTTGAAGGGAGAGGATGTGTCTATAGTTCCTGTGGCACAGCGACTTGCATATAACAGGCATTCAAATATTTGTTACTTATCAAAAGCATTTAAAAAGTAATAACCAGAATAACTGGTGGGATTATTTTAGAAATACTACTAATCAGAGGACTAGTACAATGTGAGATGGAAAAGCCTCCTTCCAATGGGTGAAAAAAAGAAGACCTACTATTTGATAGCACAATAGAGTAACTATAATCAATAAGAACTTAATTGTACGTTTTAAAATAAAGAGGGTAACTAGATTGTTTATTACTCAAAGGATAAATGCTCAAAGGGATGGATACCCTATTCTCTGCGATGTGCTTATCTCACACTGCGCGTCTGTGTCAAAACATCTCGTGTACCCCAGAAATACATACACTATTATGTACCCACAAAAATGTTATAAAGAAAAAGAGAAAAAGAAAAGCCCCCTTCCTGTAATCGGTTACAGGTAAAATTATCTTTTACTATTATTATTTGGTCCCTCAAGTTAGAAGGAAGAAAAAGACAATGGTGGTGGCACCAAAAAAAGAAATTAATGGTGCTCCTATGAAACAGAGGCAGAGAAACTAGGTTTCCTCTTAAGAGATGTGCATGCCAGCAGCTGACTGCCGATGTCTAGGGAGTTAACACACGGCTAAGGATGTGCCTGGCAAAAGATTCCAAGAGCTTGAAAACAGCATCAATTCAGGGCAGAACCAACAAACAGGAGATCTCTGTCCCTCAGAAACTATAACTGATGCCAATTTACCCTTAAATGATCAAAGACTTGGGGAAAGGTTTTTAGTTTCCATATATCATCCACTGGCTGAATGTGATATAATTATCTGAAGATTAAACCTATTTCAATATCATCCTGTGAATAAACTTGTAGGATAGGAAAGGCCCAGGGAGGAGTTTGCCTGCTCCTCGAATGGTCCTATTGTGTTGGGTGGGGAAGAAAAAAAAGGAAGGGGGAGCTTATTAAAATTATTACCTAGAACTTTGTATTAATAGCATCATTGAAAATAAAGGCTGGCTGGGCGTGGTGAGTCATGGCTGTAATCCTAGCACTTTAGGAGGCCAAGGCGGGCAGATCGCTTGAACCCAGGAGTTTGAGACCAGCCTGGGCAACATGGTAAAAACCCCTTCTCTAAAAACAATATAAAAAATTAGCCTAGTGAGGTGGCATGCACCTGTGCTGCCTACTTGGGTCCCAGCTGGAGGATCGCTTGAGCTCAGGAGGACAAGGCTGCAATGAGTTCTGACTGTGCCACTGCACTCCAGCCTGTGTGCAACATGAGACTCTGTCTCAAAAAAAAAAAAAAAAGAAGGGTTACACTTTGGAAACAATGGATTATATATTATGGTTCTATCACAATCATGATCAAAAAAATGTAGAGCTTATACAGGGCTCACAAACTGCTCATGCGTCACATTAAGCTTTTTGCTTGACCTGTACAGTGCTTTTTTGATTGTTTGCTTGTTTAACTGAATTAGTAGCTAATGGTTAGAAATTGGGATGTATCACTGAAAACTTTGGATTTTGGTTTCTCTTTAAAAATCTGAAGAGCTGGCCTGGACTCCCATATGGCAACAATCTGCTAAAGCTAAGTGCTCTTTAAATGGCATGCGTGCTCAATTGGTCATAACTGCTCTCACTTCATCTTCTCATGTACTTACCAGTCTTTTGAAGATAAGTTAGTTCATCTTTGCATGTGTGCCTGTATGTGTGTACCTGTTATAGATATGTGTATATATACACACAGCTATAACATATATGTATTTATACAGAACACATAATGCATACACCTCAACTCTCATTGTTTTAAAACTTTAAAATTTTAAAAACTTCTAGGAGAGTTAAACTACACTCAATAATTTTTATTTTTCCAACTGCCCCCCCTGCCACCACCAAAAAAGATTATAAATAACAAACATACTCTCCTATACTTACCTATGGGGTCTACCCAAATTCCCAAAATGTCCTGTGGAACATTGATCTCCGTGGAATCCAGAGTTGGGTCAGTAAAGGCAACATCCTGATGAACAACCCTGGCTAATGCTTCAGATGCCACCTTGTTACCACTGAGGACTTTGCTAAGAAGCTCTGCTGTTTCTTCCTCTGTTGAACACAACCTCAAGGTAATCTTTTCCCCTAAGGTAAAGCCACACGATAAACCATTACATTTCAAGAGTTTCAGTGCAGAAAGAACAGAGAGAGAAAGAGCGAAAGAGTGAGAGAGACAGAGCGAAAGAGACACAGAGAGTGAGAGACAGAGCGAGAGAGTGAGACAGTGAAAGAGCGAGAGACAGAGACAGCAAGAGAGACAGAGCGAGACAGAAAGCAAAAGAGACAGAGAGCAAGAGAGACAGCAAGAGAGACAGACAGCAAGAGAGACAGAGCGAGAGAGACAGAGAGAGCGAAAGAGACAGCGAGCAAGAGAGAGACAGAACAAGAGAGAGCGAGAGTGAAACAGACACAGAGAGAGTGAGAGACAGAGAGAGAGAGCAAGAGAGAACGAGACAGAAAGCAAGAGAGACAGAGAGCAAGGGAGACAGACAGCAAGAGAGACAGAGCAAGAGAGTGAGAGACACACAGAGAGAGAAAAAGAGACAGAGAGATAGTGAGAGACACACAGAGAAAAAGACAGAGAGCGGGAGAGACAGTGAAAGAGTGAGAGAGAGCGAGACAGGGAGAGTGAGAAAGTAAGCAAGAGAGACAGAGTGAGCCAGCGAGAGAGTGAATCAAAAGCTGTACACTTAGATTAAGTGAGGGCAATATATCCATCCCAGCAGTTCCTAAGCCTGGCTGACTGCCAGAATCACCTGGCGGGGCTTCATCAAGGCAGATGCCCAGTGGCTACCCACACACTTAACCTGAATAGTAAGGGATGGGTTTCAGGAAATCAAAAGACCTCCCTAAAAAATGCCCATGTGGGCACAATTTTGTATCCCAGTTAAGGGACACATTGTCAGTTAATAATTCCTGAATTCCTGATCAGTAATCTTTTTAAAATTTCTTTTGATTTTTTATATACTTAAGTCACCCTATGTCTGAATATGTTATTGAAATATTTCAGCACACCGAAGTGCTTCTACCTCTTTATAGATACTGCTTTTAACTTAAAATTGTTTAAGCTAAGTAACACAAAAATGGTATATACTAATCTTTAAATGTAGTAAAACTTTATGCCTCTAAATGGTATACATATAAATAGCTCTCCTCTGTGGAGCCCATCGAGAACCAGAACATAAGCAAAGCTGCTTCTTCCAATGAAACGATAAGTTACCGAGGACAGGTGTTTTACCATCGCTTTAAACATGCTTCTTAGACCCTTGATTAATCTAGTTTCAGCCCTTGACAGAAGTGAGGGAAGAGGCTGGTAAAAAAAATAGGCAAGTTAATAGCAACAAGAGGTGACAGCAGTGGAGGAAAAAAAAATCTTAAAAACTAAGAAAACATGGCACTTTGGAACATTTTAGATACTCCTGCTATCTAGTAGCTATCTAGGTAGCTACTTCTACCCTTCTTATTCCAAGGGCCAGCAGTGTTTATATCAGCTGGGAGCTTATTAGAAAGTCAGAACTTGAGGTTGAGTGTGGTGGTTCATGCCTATAATCCCAGCACTTTAGGAGGCCGAGGTAAGCAGATCACTTGAGGTCAGGAATTCCAGACCACCCTGGTCAACATAGTGAAACCCCTGTCTCCAATAAAAGTTTTAAAAAATTAGCTAGGCATGGTGGCACACGTCTGTAATCCCAGCTACTTGGGAGGCTGAGGCAGGAGAATCGCTTGAATTTGGGAGGCGGAGGTTGCAGTGAGCGGAGCCACTGCGCTCCAGCCTGGGTAACAGAGGGAGATTCCATCTACAAAAAAAAAAAAAAAAAAAAATCAGAACCTCAGACGCCACCCCAGACCTATTGATTTTTTTTTTGAGACGGAGTCTCGCTCTGTCGCCCAGGCTGGAGTGCAGTGGCTGGCTGGATCTCAGCTCACTGCAAGCTCCGCCTCCCGGGTTTACGCCATTCTCCTGCCTCAGCCTCCCGAGTAGCTGGGACTACAGGCGCCAGCCACCTCGCCCGGCTAGCTTTTTGTATTTTTTTGGAGAGACGGGGTTTCACCGTGTTAGCCAGGATGGTCTCGAACTCCTGACCTCGTGATCCGCCCGTCTCGGCCTCCCAAAGTGCTGGGATTACAGGCTTGAGCCACCGCGCCCAGCGAAATCTCATCTCTAACTAAAAATACAAAAATTAGCCGGGTGTGGTGGCACACACCTGTAATCCCAGTCACTCGGGAGGACGAGGCAGGAGAATCACTTGAACCCGGGAAGTGGAGGTTGCAGTGAGCTGAGATTGTGTCACTGCACTCCAGCCTGGGCAACAGAGCAACTCTGTCTCAAAAACAAACAAAAAAACTTACTACTAAAAGGAAGCTTTTAGTTAGTCCACGTACTTCACAGAGGTTCTGAGACAGAAATGATGAGATGACTTGCTCAAGATCACACAGTATTTCAGAGCCATGGCCTCCTCTGAACTTTTAGCCGAGGTCCATGGACTTCCCCAAGAGTGCACAGATGGGTTTAAACCTAGGATCTGAAATTGTCTGCACAATTGTGTAGATGGGCATGTTTGGGGCTTTGATAACTTACATTAGATTCCCAAAGGGCCATGCAATTTTCCCAAAGCTTGAATTATAACTTACTTAAATGCCACAGATTTATATCTAAAATGATACATGGACTTGCTACATTATTCTAAGATACCATAGCTCTCTACTTAAGTTAAATGGCATGACATTCTGAGGTAGAAATTTAATGAACCTTAACATTTAAATATATTATGTTGTTTACAGTAAGTTGCTTCCAAACATTTAGTTCATGGTATAAATTAGAGATTAGAATACCATGTGATAATTAAATTACAAAGACACATTAAGATTCTTATACTTACCCAAGTCATTAGTAAACTCATTGGATTCTTCTCCAAAAATATTTTTTTCCAAGCCTGGAAACTGAATGATTCAGAATGTGATGAAAAATAAAACAAAAACCCATACACATGTTCAATTCTGAACAGATTTCAATGTTATATTTCAAATTAAATAGCACAATAAGAACTGAAATTCCAAAATTTCCAATTCTAGAAACCAATCCAAGTATAAAAAAACGAAGTCAGCTTGGCTCAGTGCTTAATTTTCTAATATTTTTCTGCCCTTTTGCCCCTCTAGAAAGTCAAAATCATGGTAGATGCCTGGTTCCCTTATGTCCTGTTTAGTTTGCAAAAGTACTTCTAGAAACTTCATCCTTCTACTTAAGGGCCATAGAATTCGAATATTTACAAAGGACGTTTTAACTATTGCTCTTAAACAGCATCCTAGTAGCTTATACAAGGTAATTTTGTTGATCAAGTATCTAAAAGCATGACTTGAGACTGGATAGAAGGAGTTAGAGGATAATATTCAATTTTGTTTTCATTTCCAGGCGTTTGTTTCCCTACTCTCAGATGTATCATCATTCAGGCTAGGAAGGGGATATGAAAAAAAAGAAAGATTTTGTTGACCAATAATTTAAGCATCAACATATAGAGTGAATAAATGGAGTCAAGTAAGGATCTTTCGTCATCTCTGTACGATCACGAAGCTTTCTGATACATTTTGCTTCTGATCCTTTCTGTAGTAAAGATAATTTTTCTCAAAATATGTGCTAAACTTTGATACACATGATGTTCTCAGGGAACAAAAGCAAGGACATGCTTCAAATATTTGAACTCGGTCATTTGTAGATGACAAATAGCTTTAATAATGCCCACAACCACTTAGTATTCATATTACTTTGTGGAACAGTACAAATCAACAAGGGCTGGCAACCAGCCCATTCATCAAGGGCTGACACTCAGTCTCCCAAGCCTGCTTAAAGACCGGTTCTGAGACTACAAGACAAAAGGCTCATGAAATAAAGATATTTTATACAGCTAAAATGGAATATCATTTATTTTAGCTCATGAATAAACAACTGCCTGAACTTTTTATAATGCTTTGAGGCAAATATTAGCCCATAAAAATTAATGTTGATACATTTTTAATCCAGTTGCTCAACCATCCCTTGCACCCAACTCTATTGATAAGTAAAAAACAAAAATAAATTTGCTTCATTTAGTTTATTGGAGTCAGATTTCATATGACATGAAAAAGTATAGTTTGTAGAGATTTCATGATGGCATTTAGTCTCTTCACTTGTGGTCAAGATTTCACTTAAATGATTCTAAATGGTTCTCAATATTTTGAAAATTTCATAGAAATTATTCCAATATTTTATAATGCTTTCTGCCATAAAGTTCTATTCTCCCAAATGTAATAGTTAGATTATCATATAAAAGGCAATATAATATTGCAAAGAACGCAGACTCTGGAGTCAGTCTTCCTGTGTTCAAAAACTGGCCCTATCATTTACTTGCTGTGTAACCTTAGGCAAGTTACTTAACCTCTGTGCCTCCCTTCTTTCACCCATTACATTGTAACAGTAGTTCTTACTTCATTAAATTGTTATAAGAGCTAAATAAGTTAATATATTTAAAGACTTTAGAATAGTGGCTGGCACATAGCATTTATAGGTGCTGCTAGTATTATTTCTATTTATTAACACAGTTTCTTTCTCTAGTCAGCTCCAGAAAGTTAGAATTGCAATCATTGTTATATTAACGTATTAACATGTTTATATGTTTATAACAAAGAACAATATTTTTCTACTAGAATAAAGGAGAGTTTAAGTCTCCAGGTACAATCTCATAACTGAAGCAACCATTATATAAATGATGAGATCCACAAGGTAGAACTTAATATATCAAGTTAAAAAAAAACAAAAAAAAAAAAAACAGGTTACAAAGCAGTGCACTCTCATTTCTGTTGCAATACATCGTATGGGTCATGTACACACATACACACAGAAGGAAAATGTTATAATATTTAGCAAAGCATAGCTGTGGTTTTCGCCAGTGGTGGGACTAAGAGGGTTCTTATTTTTGTTTATTTTCCAGAAAATATGTATTATTTATTAAAAAGAAATTCATTAGTAAATGAAAGGTTCTATACTGAAGTGTATATTTCTAGGTATTAGAATTGTGAGTGATTTTTATTTTCTTATTTGATTTTCTGTATTTTAAAGATTTCCTGCAATGAACATTTTATCAATATTGTAATCATGACAAGGAGGGAAAAAATCCAAGATGTTTACCTGAATTCAAGGTGCTAGTACAATGATAGAGGTGAGGCGTAAAAGGCATGCTCTTCTATGACCGGGAAAGCCACAGATGCAACTATTTTGCAATTATCTTGGCTGTGACCTTTCTTACCTTGTTCTCCATATTCTGTTTTATAACTTCCTGTACTAGTACATCAGCCAGCGTCTTGAAGTCAACTGCAAACTTCTTGTTCTTTTCTTCCTCTTTCTTTTCTTCGATCAACAGCTGGAAGAGGGCTTCCTGCTGCCTGCATGCCCGGGCAATGTTAGCAGCCTTCTCAGAGACACAGAGCAGTTCCCGGAGGATATCTGACATTTCTGAACCTTGCTTTTCAGTTGCAGCTGCTGGTGGAATTGGCACCCACCCTCTGGGCCGTCAGCTGGAAAAATACAAGAATGTGAAAGAGAAGACAGTTCAGAGAGTGATGTCAGGGTGCCTCTGGCACTACCAACAACCCATCTGGCAGTCAACCTGGTCAGCCTGGTGAACAGCTAGTCTATATCATCTTCACATCCTCAGTGTGGAAGACTCTAGATATAATCTAAAATTTGAAGCTTATTGTTTTTAATCTTGAAAAGAAATTTACACTCTCAAAAATATACCAAAAATTAAATTCTCAGTGACAGAAAAATCTTTGAATGAAAATCTAAATTCCTAGAGAGACAGGCAGATGGACACACAAGCCCAATGCTAAAGGCAAGCCAAATTCTTGTAATGACCTTAGAATGATCACATAGGCTTAGCAGCAGTGTTGAAGTAGTGCTTTCTTTCACCCTGTGGGAAGAAGGGAGAAGAAATGGATGAGGACTTAACGCTGTCAGTTCCAGGGCAACTTTCTTTCTTTCTTTTCTTTTTTTTTTTTCTGAGATGGAGTCTTGCTCTGTCGCCCAGGCTGGAGTGCAGTGGCGCGACCTCGGCTCACTTCAAGCTCCACCTCCGGGGTGCACACCATTCTCCTGCCTCAGCCTCCCCAGCAGCTGAGACCACAGGTGCCTGCCACCACACCAGGCTAATTCTTTGTATTTTTAGTAGAGATGGGGTTTCACCTTGTTATCCAGGGCAACTTTCTTTTTCTTTTCTTTTTTTTTTTTTGAGATGGAGTCTGGCTCTGTCGCCCAGGCTGGAGTGCAGCGGTGCGATCTCGGCTCAGTCCAAGCTCCACCTCTCGGGTTCACACCATTCTCATCCTCAGCCTCCCGAGTAGCTGAGAATACAGGTGCTCACCACCACACCCAGCTAATTTTTTGTATTTTTAGTAGAGATGGGGTTTCACCGTGTTAGTCAGGATGCTCTCGATCTCCTGACCTCATGATCCGCCTGCCTCAGCTTCCCAAAGTGCTGGGATTACAGGCATAAGCCACCATGCCTGGCCTGTCCAGGGCAACTTTCTAAAGTAGTAAGTACCAGACCAGCTAGCACCTTTTTTGTTGTTTTTGAGACAGGGTCTCACTCTGTCACCCAGGCTGGAGTGCAATGGTGTGAACACAGCTCATTGCAGCCTTGACCTCCCGGGCTCAAGTCATTTTCCCACCTCAGCCTCCTGAGTAGCTAGGACTACAGGTACATACCACCACGCCAGGCTAATTTTTGTATTTTTTGTGGAGATGGAGTTTTACCATGCTGGCCAGGCTAATCTCAAACTCTTGGGCTCAGGTGATCCTCCTACCTCAGCCTCCCAAAGTGCCGGGACTACAGGTATAAGCCACTGTGCCCAGCCTCAGATCAGCAAGCACTGTGTGTCCTGCAAGACCCTGAGGTCATTCTTCGGCTAGTAGCACAAGCCATCTCATTGCCAACTCCCTTACATCTCGTTAAAAAAAAGGCCCACTATCTATGCTGCTCCTTTACCCAGTAAAAGGTTGAATAATGAGGTGAAACATGCAACTTGTTGACACTTGAAAAGTTCTGGCTTCTAGGAGTGTTGTGCTATCAGACCTTGATTATATCTGTTAGGGATTTCTTGCAATTAGGAGAGAAACAGTTCTCATTTTTAATAGCAGCTACCTCTTACTGAAAAAGCTTGAAAAATTCCTATCTCATGAGAATTACCGTATTATCAACGCTGTTTTACAGTTAAACTGAAGCATAGCAAGGTTAAGTAACTTCAGGGTTACGGAACGCTAAACTGCAAGGCTTGGCATTGCTCCTACACACAAGCCCAGGCTCTTTATTATCATGATACAGTTTCCTTCATTAAAAGAAATTCCCTTAATAGGCCAGGTATGGTGGCTTACGCCTGTAATCCCAGCATTTTGGAAGGCCGAGGCAGGTGGATCACTTGAGGTCAGGAGTTCAAGACCAGCCTGGCTAACATGGTGAAACCCCGTCTCTACTAAAAATATAAAAATTAGCCGGGACTGGGCACAGTGGCTCACGCCTATAATCCCAGCACTTTGGGAGGCTGAGGCGGGTGGATCACCTGAGGTCAGGAATTCAAAACCAGCCTGGCCAACATGGTGAATCTCTACTAAAAAAAATACAAAAATTAGCCAGACGTGGTGGCCCACACCACGTCTCAGCTACTCGGGAGGCTGAGGAAGAGAATCACTTGAACCTGGGAGGCGGAGGTTGCATTGAGCCGAGGTTGCACCACTGCACTCCAGCCTGGGTGACTGAGCAAGACTCTGTCTCAAAAGAAAAAAATTCCCTTAATGGACTCTGGGAGGCTGAGAATTAGTACAACTCTGAAGATGTGGATGCAGTGGGAGTAAGATGTAATTTGTAATAGTCTTAAACAATTTTGCTAAAAAATATGTTCTCTCCTTAAGATTATAGGTCAACCACTATGAGAAAATATGTCCAGTCTCAGTAGTAATAAAAATAAAAGGGCACAAAAGCAATGAGATATCCTCTTTCACTATTGCATATGTTTTAAAGTTCACATTCCCTCTTGGAGATGTGGTGAAACAGGTGCTGATGCTCTGCTAACAGGCATGCAAACAAGTTAGGTTTCCAGAGGGCAATCTGACAAAAATGTGTCAAGATCCCTATAGATGTCACTGCCTTTAGTCAGTAGCTCCAGTTTTTCCTCAATTTGTGTTAAGGCAATCAGGGTTGAGTTAAAATATTTCTGCACAAGGAGGATTAATATTACAACAAAGTTGAAAATAATCTTAAATATTGGTAAAACAAAATAATATACAGTCGGTAAAATCATGTTTTTGAAGAATATTTAATAATGTGGAAATATGCCAATGCACTAATGTTAAGTGGAAAAACTACCTATGACCATATATAATTTGAGAGTATGTTATCCATTTGTATTTATACACATACACAGAGAGAAGGAGCTTGATAGAAAGATTAGTAGGTGATGTTTTAATGGTAGTTATAACTGAGTAATGGAATTATGGATGATTTTTAAATTATGCTTTTCTATAATTTTCAAATACTCGACAGTAAATACACAGTGCTTTTAAAACAATAATTACATTTTTTAAGTGTTTTGGGGCAATTAAGTATGAAGGTATAAGAATGTCTCAGCTCCTCGAGGCAAATGTCTAAATAAAACGAGACTGTGGTAATAATGCAAAAAGCTTTCAGGTGATAGAAAGGATCTAGTGAAAACTCAAACAAAAGCACCTGCCCACTTAAATGCCTTTTATTTCAGGAAGGAATGCTTTGTAGGAAGATTTACTTTAGTTGACTTGAATCTAAACATTAGGAAAAACAGCTGCATTAATAAAGCTGAGGCACGTTGCCTTAGAAATAATTGATGGTATATATGACATATATATGCCACAAATTATAAGTTACATATAATATACAATCACAAATATACATACATATCTCAGTATAATACATGGCCACAAAAGCATACATTCAGTAACCTTAATTTTTATTTCTTAGTAAATGTTCTGTGGTTACAAGGCAGAAGAATCAATGAATCAACAGTATCAATACAGCTTTTTATCAGCAGCATGAAGATCTCAAGGAGTCCAATTTGAAAGCTTTCAAGATATACAATATCAGCAGTGTTTATTTTATTCAAGTGTTAAAATCAATTTTTTTTCTTAAAAGAAACTGTATTAACTACACTGTTGAATAACCAAGAAACACTCCTTATAACATCCTAAGAACACTCAGGCAAGCTACTCACCCTGACTACAAGCTCCAGAAATCACCACCACTCCCTTCTCTCACGCAGAAAGCTTGTCAATTTAACCCTGGTGAGTTTCAGCACAAGTGCTGCAGTAATCTGGAGTTTGCCCTCTTTGGGCCCAACCTTTATTTCCTCAATAATGACCACTCTCACCTGACCTGAGCAGCTGCTGCTTAGCCAGCACAGCAACTTGACTAATGGGAAAGAACTACTGGCTATTCACTGCAGCCCTGTAATGAACAGGTCTACAGATTTTAGGAATTCCTTATAACACAATAATCAGGTTTTTCAGTTCCAAGGTTATCCCAGAGTTCACTCTTCATTTTGGCCCTAGGCAACACTGTCATATTTTGTCAAGTTCCAGGTTGAACTGCCCAGTTTCAGATTGAAACCACTTTCTCCAGCTAAGCTAATGAACCCAGCATTTGTTCAGGGCCTTTCTCCAAGGCCCTGGCTCTCCATATATCCTCAACTCAGTTCACATAGGCAGGCCACAAGCCTGAGGGGAGCATTGCACAATTCATCCTCACCTTGAATGGCTCAACTTGAAATAGTTTGTCTATGGAGAAACTGAAGGCTACATCTAATGCAGAATTTCTTCTTCCATTTTATCAATACATTTTATTAAAACTCGTGGAAATTATCTTTCAGATGATTTTTTAAATTTTTTATTTATTTTTTCAACTTTTATTCTAAGTTCAGGGGTACATGTGCAGGTCTGTCATATAGCTAAACCCATGTCACGGGGTTTGTTGTACAGATTATTTCATCACTAATGGGTACTAGGCTTGATACCTGAGTGATGAAGTAGATGATTTTTTTAAAAGTAAGTTTACATACTCATTATTCACCTAAGACCGTTTTATTTCAACATTATACTTTAAATAAAAATTATTGTAGACATGATTAGTAAGTTATGGCATTTACCATAATTTAATAGCCTTGACTATAGAAGAATTCCTCTTGATTAGTATTTCTCAATGGATGTTCTGATAATTACTTGTATCAGAAATACCCAAGGCGGCCTTCTAAAAAAACAGATTGCTGGACTCTACCCCAGCTTAGTGAATCAGAATCTCTGGAGACAAGGCCTAGGAATCTGTATTTTTGTCAGCATCCTGTATAACTCTAAACACTGAGATTTAATAGCTCCAGTTCTCCAGGTTGCTTATTTTTCTTTACCTCTACACTGGCAATTTTGGTGGCAGCTGGCACCTGCTGGCAGGTATCTTGGTGAAACAGTATAGGTACAGTGGTTTTGCTATTTGTTATTCTTGTGCAAAGATAGGTTAAAATTGAAATAGCTAACATTTACTAGGTGCTTACTATATGCCAGGCATCCTTCTAGGCACCTTACATGTATTAACTCATTTAATTCTTATATAACCTTAGGAAGTAGGTACTATTATCGCCATTTTACAGATGAAGAAACTGAGGCACAAGGAGATTGTTTCCTGAAAATCACAGAGCTAGGAAATTGTGGGACAAGATTCAAACCTAGGCAAGCTGGCAAAAGCCCACACTGTTGACCAGTATCTAGCCAATGAAATCTTTTCATCAATTGTTAGCTATTAAAATAAGGGAAAATCAGTAATTGTTGGATAATAATCATAAATACATTAGTATTATAAGGTACATTATATAACAACAACAACAAAAAATACACACACACACACCCCTAGTTGATATCTGTCACTAGGTTTGATCATTATATGTCACTATTTGACTTCCCTTTTACTCCCAGAAAAACCTTTTCTCCAGCTGATCTTCAGCCTCTGTTAAGGACCCTTCTGGGTAGTAAAAGCTCATCTATTACATTCCACTGATGTCTCCCTTAACTGTCATGGCATTGATGGCAGGGGAGATGCCCAATATCTAATTCTTCTGGTGTTAGTTTGTTAAGACTGGGTAGCTTAACAATAAAATCATACTTTTTCACAGTTCTAGGGGCTGGAAGTCCAAGAGCAAGGTGTCAGCAGGAATGGTTTCTCCTGAGGCTTTGCTCCTTGGCTCGCAGATGGCCCCTCTCACTGTGGCCTCACCTGGCCTTTCCACTATAGGTGTTAATCTCTGGCATGTCTCCCTTTTCTTACAAAGACGCCAGTCAGACTGGATTAGGGTCCGCCTGTATGACCTCACATAAACTTTAAAAGTCCTATCTGCAAGTACAGTCCCATTCTGAGGTACTAGGGGTTAGAGCTTCAACACGTGAATTTTGAAGGAACATAATTTAGCCCCTAACACCTCTCCTGAAAGAGAGGCCTTGGTTACCTTAGCAACCCAATCTATTAGCTGACACAATCTATTCCTTTGTCTTTTGTTTTCTGGCCAAAAGTGAAAATGGGATAGTGTTTTCTTCCCCATTTATGTGGTCAATAAGAAACATCTGTGAGGCAGTCGTTCCCACTAAGAGCTACTCACTTTAACAGCCAAGTAATTAATATTGCAGTGAGCACTGAATCTCTCATAAGCCTTGTTTTGTAACAATCCATTTCAAGTCACATTTCAGCAAAATAGGCTTAAAGAAGTTTCATTACTCCCATCTCAAACCAAATGTTTATATCTATATGTTTAACATAAAATTGTGTCACAATGTCAGAGAGAATTAGGGTCTCTTTTGCTTTTGTAGGATTGTCTAGTCCAGTTGGAGAACTACTGAAGGAATTGAAGTATGTCAGAAGGAAAAAAGGTTGTTAAGACTTTTCTTGGAAACCCAAACCTCTCTACAAAGATAAATCTCGAATTTCTAGCCATTATCAGAACATCAGAGGTTTAAAAATCCTATCTGAATAATTTAGACATATTTCAGATGGGATAAACTATATAGTGGAAAACACACAGGCTTTGGAATCAGAAACACCTGGGTTCAAAACCTAACTCTGCCACTAACTAGCTGTGTGGCATCAGGTATTTTCTTACCCTCTCTGAGACACTCTCTTCATCTTTAATATAAAGATTAATAGTTACCGTGCAGTGATGTTGTGAAGATCAAATGAGATATTTCTGGAAGAATATCACAGAGCACAGAGCTTTACACATGGCAGATAATAAATGATAGCTATGACTATGAAATACAACCTCACAGAAACCACAATCACATGTCTTAACTTGAGAAAGTAAGAGGTTGGCAAGTTTATGTGGGTCACTGAAACCTTTTCTTGAAACTTACTACTCCATTAAATCCAAAGCCTGGGAACTACTTGTAATTCTCTGAGTAACCCAAATAAAGTTCCTTTATGTCGGTCAGATCTGATTGCTTCAGTTTCTGGGCATCTGGGTGGAAACTCAGGCTCCTAGAGGCTGAGACTACTCTGGCTTTATGGTAGACAATCTGTGACTGGCTTGGGAGAGCCGTTTTTCTGTCAAGGGAGATATTTTGTGAGGATTGTGGGGCCCAGAGTGCTCCTTCTCATGTGAAGAGCCTGGTTGTAGCAGAAGCTGGCTATGCCCTTTTGTTGTCCACAGTGACAGAAGAGTGACGACATAGATAAGGGCCTGCCACAAAACAGAACTGCTCTCTAATCAATAGGCAAGGGAGTCAAAGCACTTCTGTTGACATTTCCCTCTTCCAGCAGATAATTCAACACTTTACAGAGTCCACGTTTTTGCCCATTGCATATTGACTCCACCCCACCCCCACGGTTCACATCCTGAATTCTGCCTCTCACTCATCTTCTGAGGAATGGCAATTTGAAGCTATTGTGTGGTGGCCCTGCCTGACAGCTATTGCTGCTAGGGGAAAGGGCCAAGCTTCCATGGGTGTTTTACAAGAAGGTGTTTCTCATGACCTTTTCCAAGGGGGTACAGCTTTCCAGAAGTCTGTGTAGGTGGCCACATGATGGCAATGGCCAAGGCTCTATACAGATCACACTGCTGTTGTAGGGGAAACATAGACTTCATCCCACCTCTCCTTTGCTCCATACTTAAGGGCTGCCTTGGGGAGTAGATTTAAGGATTGGAGGCTGTTTGTGCAGAAGGGACAGGGGAATGGAAGTGGGCCCACACTAAATATGGAGTGGGGCTCGCTGTGTTGTGCCACTTGCTAATGGTAGCCTCCCCTGAGATTCCTGTGAGGCCAGAGGGAAACTGTACTACAAACTACAAGCCTTACTAGAGATTTGCAATACTGCCTTTTAGCTCATTGGAAACTAAATTGTTTTCCCAGTGTATAAGCCTTGTTCAACTTTCAGATATTTGACTGTCAAACATTTCTCAGGAATATTACAGTTTGGGACTACCTGTACTTTCTGGGTCTTATTTCATGTTGATCTGGGTGATGTTGCTATCATTACCTCATGGGCTCTGATTAAGTTTAGCCTTTTAGTAGCTGATTTTGCACTATCCATTTGCTCTCCTGCTCTGGGAAGATTGTAAATTTGCACATACTGCTCCCTCTGGTTGACTTGCTCTTCTTCCTGCTTTCTCTACCTAATGCTCACTCACCTTCTCAAAATCAGTTCAAGGGCAAGAGGTTTGAATAGGCACTTCATAAAAGAGGATATCCAAATGGCCAATAAACATACAGAAACACAGTCTACCATATTAGTCATCAGGAAGATGCAACTTAAAATCTCAACAGGGTGCCACTATGTATCCAATGGAATAGCTAAAATAAAAAAGACTGAAAATTTCAAGTTTTGCTAAGGGTATGGAGCAACAGAAACTCTTATGAACTGCGGGCATGAATGAAATTGGTATAATCATTTTGGAAAACTATTTGTAATTTGTTATATAATGTATGATCCAGCAATTTAATTTCCCTTGTAGATATTTACCCAACAAAATTCATGCAGGTATGGATTAAAAGACACGTACTTATGAGCAGCATTATTTGTAATAATCTAACATCGGTAATAACCCAAAGAACCATCAATAGTAAAATGGAATAAACTGCAGCATATTCATGTAGTGAAATGCTATACAGCAGTGAAAATGAATGAACTGTGACAATAGGCAACATGGACGCATCTCACAAAAACATGCTGTCAAGTGAAAGAAGTCAGGCACAAAAGATATATGGTTGTGCCATTTAATTTATTTAAAGTTCAAAAACAGGCAAAATGAACCTATAGTGTTGGAAGTCACAATGGTGGTGATCTTGGAGAAGAAGGCGGGGTTACTGATGGCGGCACTGGTAATGTTCTGGATATGAGTGATGGTTACATGGGTGGGTTGACTTGTGTTAATTCATTAGGCTATCTGCTGAGATTCCTAATGTTTATGTGTATATTTCTAATTCAATAAAAAGGTTTGTTTTTAAAAAATGTATGTGTAAAAGGAGGAGAATCATTTCAACTGTTGGCTCCTTCAGGAGACATTCTGACTCCTCTTCCATCTTAGGCACCTAGGCCATGGGGCAGTGGAGATGGGCCAAATCTATATCCCATCTTTCTAGCACTCAATTCATTGGTTTACTTGTCTATGCTCTGTCTGACAAGAGATTTAAATGCATGTGGTGTCTTGGGACTCGTAGTGCATAACTGAGAGGTGTTCAATAAATGTTGGCTGATGAATTTTCCCTTAACCTTGTAAATACAGAATTCATCCTTGTCACACTGTTTATTGTACTTGTATTTTATCAGCATTAGGCACACAGGCCCATATTTGTATAAAAGTCTACATATATTCCATATTCATTTACAAGAACAAACCAAGGCTGTATTTGAGTAACTAGCAACTGAACTGCATTTTTGGAGCACCAAATCAGAATCTAAAATTACGCCCTTTCATCTAGAGGTGACCTATCTTTAACAAGATTAATTTAATTAAATCACTCAAAATAGTAAGTTTAATTTGCTTTTGTAAGAAAAGATATTAAATATGGAATATGTGAATCTTTTATTTAACCCTAACATTTCTCTCTCTTTCCTCCCTAACCTTCAAACTTCAATTCCACCTCAAATGATGATGACATACACATCACTCCAAGCTGGTCAGTCTACGCTTGCTCTATTGTGAAGCTACCAATGGACCACATTAGCCTACATTTTTGCTCACTGAAGCTGCTTAAAGCAATAGACTACAAAGATGTCCCTTGTTCTCAAATGTTGTTCTAATAGCTTGTATATGGAAGCCTGTGCTAAAGCCGTGTTTTCCAAATCAGTTAAGATTAAGAATTAATTAAGACACATTAAAAATAAAGACTTTTAGAAAGGGGAATGTCAGCTGATTTTTATCCAACAATTTAAGGAAAGAGCAGGTGCAACAGTCAGCTCTACCCTCACTGGTTACTTAAGAACAGAACAGGGAGCCTTGTTCCACTAAGAGTCAACTTATATTGCCTTTTGGTAAAGTAAATTAAATGCTCGGAAAAAAATAGTTGATTTACATAATAAGTATTCTATAGTAACCTAACAGTTGTATAAAAGATGAATTTCGGATACTTCTCAGAACTCATCTGAAAATTGTGAAAAAGTATTCCATTTAGAAATACTTTAAAATTTGTTCGGGCATGGTGGCTCATGCCTGTAATCCCAGCACTTTGGGAGGCTGAGGCGAGTGGATCACCTGAGGTCAGGAGTTCAAGGCTAGCCTGGACAACATGGCAAAATCCCATCTCTGCTAAAAGTAGAAAAACTAGCCAGGCATGGTGGTGCATGCCTATAATCCCAACTACTCAGGAGGCTAAGGCAGGAGAATCGTGTGAGCCTGGGAGGCGAAGGTTGCAGTGAACCAAGATCACACCACTGCACTCCAGCCTGGGTGACAAAGTGAACTCTGTCTCAAAAAAAGAAAAAGTTTGATAGTCACCTTATTTTTTAGACTCCCTTTTCCATAGTTGGAAGTATTTTCACCAAGGAGAAATTTTGTTCAGTTAGATATTTTTCTATCTGCTGTGTTCCAACTACAGTACATGCTTAAGCTTTTGTACGCTAAGAGATGTTTCTAGAACCTTGGTGTCACAAATGAAACCTGAAATCAGATAGTATATAAATAGAAGCAGATTCAGTGTAACTATCTTAACTATCAGAAATAATAATTTTTTTTTTTTGAGACGGGGTCTTGCTCTGTCCCCAGGCTGGAGTGCTGTGGCACAATCTTGGCTCATTGCAAGCTCTGGTTCCTGGGTTCACACCATTCTCCTGCCTCAGCCTCCCAAGAAGCTGGGACTACAGGCACCTGCCACCATGCCCGGCTAATTTTTTGTATTTTTTAGTGAGACGGGGTTTCACCATGTTAGCCAGGATGGTCTCGATCTCCTAACCTCGTGATCCACCTGCCTCGGCCTCCCAAAGTGCTGGGATTACAGGCGTGAGCCACCGTGCCTGGCCTGAAAGAATACATTTTTTAAAAATACAAATTTGATGCATTAATTCAAGGCAGAAAAAAAGATCAGATGTATGGTTTGTAGCGAGAATATTTTCCAATGGAATATTATTTATAGTTTTGATCATTGCTAATCAGAATCTAGAATCTTATTAATTTATTTTTATTTTTCAGACAAGGTTTCACTTCCATCACCCAGGCTAGAGTGCAATGGTACAATCTCGGCTCACTGCAACCTCTGCCTCCCAAGCTCAAGTGATTCTCCTGCCTCAACCTCCCAAGTAGCTGGGACTGCAGGTGCATGCCACCACACCTGGCTAATTTTTGTATTTGTAGTAGAGATGGGTTTCACCATGTTAGCAAGGCTGGTCTCGAACTCCTGACCTCAGGTGATTTGCCCACCTTGGCCTCCCAAGGTGCTGGGATTATAGGCGTGAACCACCACAGCTAGCCTTAATCTTCAATCTATTTTGAATGTAACATTTTTCATTAATTAAAGAAGATTCCCAGTTCAATTTATCTTTCCTTTAGAACTCATGCCATACTAATTGGAGGCACCAGCTCCTTTAACACTTACTATTTATTGTCTGGATGGGCCTGGATGGGCCTGCAGGGTATGCGGTAGAAAGAGCCTTGCTTAGGACACAGGAGAGCTGGTTCTTAGGCTCTGTTTTGCCAATCAGGTATATAAACTCAGCCACATGAAATAAGCTCTGAAGGACTTGTTTTTCCCATTTTGTAAACATAAAAAAGGAAAAGAAAAGCGGGGGCAGAGAGGTTGGATTGGATGATTTCTATGGTCTGTTCCTGTTCAAAACTTCTCTGTTTTTTATATCTACTTTCCATATAAACAAGATTGGGGAATATTATTCAGCCATAAAAAGAAAGGAAATTCTGATACATGCTACAACATGGATGAACCTTGAAGACATTATGGTACGTGAATAAGCCAGACTGAAAAGGACAAATACTCTATGATTCCACTTATATGAAGTACTCAGAATGTCAAATTCGTAGAGACAGAAAGTAGGATGGTGGTTACCAGGGCTGGGAAGAGAGGGTAGAGTCATTGTTTAATGGGTATAGAGTTTTTGTTTGGGATGATGAAAAAGTTCTGGATGTGAACAGTGCTGATAGTTGCATAACAATGTGAATGTACTTAATGCCACTGAGTTGTAATTTGAAAATGGTTAAAATGGTAAATTTGATATTAGATATCTTTTACCACAATTTTTTTAAAGAAAAATTATAAGTTCAAAGAAATGCACATTTCAAAAGCTTTTAATGTTTATCATCTACACAATAAGGGCATAATAAATATTCGTTGACATATTTTTAAAAAACAAGTTGGGGTAGTGGTAGGAAAATTAGGTTTAAAGAAGGGCACTAGGCTATGTGTCTTTGATTTTATACAGCAACCACACCAGCGTTTTGTTTTGTTTTGTTTTTGAGATGGAGTCTTACTCTGTTGCCCAGGCTGGAGTGCAGTGGCATGATCTTGACTCACTGCAACCTGCGCCTCCCAGGTTCAGTGATTCTCCTGCCTTAGCCCCCCTACTAGCTGGGATTACAGGCACGCGCTACCATGCCTGGCTAATTTTTGTATTTTTAGTAGAGACCAGGATTCACCATGTTGGCCAGGCTGGTCTTGTACTCCTGACCTCAGGTGATCCACCTGCCTCGGCCTCCCAAAAGTGCTGGGATTACAGGCATGAGCCACTGCGCCTGGCCTCCATCCTCATTTTAAAAGTTGCTGATAATGAAAAATGATGGCATCAACTTATTATGCTTTCCTTAAGCAATATTAAAAGAACAATTTTCTTTGGTCACTTGAATTTAATCCCTTTGATATGAATTAACACTTTCATTTGCATTGAGCAAAGCCTACCATTGTCATTTTAGAGGAAAAGGGCAAGCTGAAACATCTATTGGTAAAGTTGGCAAATACTTAAATTAATTTAAACATGGATAATTAATTTAGTATATTTTAAATATTTAGTTGGTTAAAAGTAAAAACAAATGAGCAAATAACACACACTCTCCATCCCCCCCAAAAAAAGGAGAAAAAAAAAGTAATGTAAAAAGGAAGAAAGAAAAGGAAAATAAATTCTGACATTTTGCACTGTGGTAACTCATCTTGTCAAATTATTTTATAGGTATTTAATATTCCATTTCGTTAATTTTTTATATATAATTGACCAAGTTTTATGGCCAAGTAAATTTTTTTTCTTTTTTGAATGGGGTTGGGAGTCATTTTTTAAAAAGCTACAAATAAGGAGCCAGGTGTGGTGGCTCACGCCTGTAATCCCAGCACTTTGGGAGGCCAAGGTGGGTGGATCAAGAGGTCAGGAGACCGAGACCATCCTGGCTAACACGGAGAAACCCCATCTCTACTAAAAATACAAAAAATTAGCCTGGCGCGGTGGCGGGCATCTGTAGTCCCAGCTACTTGGGAGGCTGAGGCAGGAGAATGGCTTGAACCCGGGAGGCAGAGGTTGCAGTGAGCCGAGATCGAACCACTGCACTCTAGCCTGGGCGACAGAGTGAGGCTCCGTCTAAAAAAAAAAAAAAAAGAAAGAAAGCTACAAATAAGGTATTCAAATTTGCATGCCTGCCTTACCTGTATTTAATCAGGTACATGGAAAAGGTAACAAATAAATCTATAATATGAAAGAAATTAGGCTGGGTGCAGCAGCTCACACCTGTAATCCCAGCACTTTGGGAGGCTGAGGCAGAAGGATGTCACGAGCCCCCAGGAGTTTGAGACCAGCCTGGACAACATAGTGGGACCCCATTTTTACAAAATTTTAAAAATTAGCTGGGATGGTGGCACGTGCCTGTAGTCCCAGATACTCGGGAGGCTGGAGTGGGAGGATTGCTTGAGCCTGAGAGGTGAAGGCTGCATGAGCCATGATCATACCACTGTACTCCAGCCTGGATGACAGAGTGTGACCTTTTCTCAAGAAAAAAGGAAAAAAAAGAAAGAGAAATTATTAGGTACAATATTTTGCTGTGGATACTAGTTACAGTAATCTGCATTAGTCATCCATTAATAAAATGCTCTTATCACATTCCAGAACTTGAATTAACATTACATACCACATAAAAAAGACAAAAATATGTTTGCTAAATTTGATCAGCAGAAAGTTGACCAGAAAAAAATATAAAAGTTTCAGATTTCCTAAATGAGTGGCATCATCATATTAATAAAATCATAGTTTCCATATTTGAACATTTTATGTACAGGAGTCCTAATAAGTTATAGCAACTATTCATTCCAACAATAGTCATTTCCCACCTGCATTTCCCAAACTCACCTTTTTTTGTTGTTGTTGACTATTTTAAAATTTTATCATTTTTGTCTATTTGAAATATCTCCTTTCTCTTAGAAATTCTAATCCAGGAAGTCTCAAGTTGCAATCTGGGAATCTTTTAAACCGCTTTTATACTCTACCTACTCCCCCACTTGCCTACTACCCTGAGGAATTTTACAATCAGACAAGTTTGAGAAACAGTACACAACATCAATCACAGGAGATGGGAAACAGAACTTTTATTTTTTAAATTTTAACTTAATTTTTATTTTTTGAGATGAAGTCTCACTTTGTCGCCCAGGCTGGAGTGCAGTGGCACAATCAGGGCTCACCGCAACCTCTGATTCCTGGGTTCCAGGGATCCTCCTGCCTCAGCCTCCTAAGTAGCTGGGACTACAGGTGCTTGCTACCACGCCTGGTTAATTTTTGTATTTTTACTACAGACGGGGCTTCACCATGTCAGCTTGGCTGGTCTCGAACTCCTAACCTCAAGTGATCCACCCTCCTTGGCCTCCCAAAGTGCAGGGATAACAGGCGTGAGCCACCATGCCAGCCAGAGCCTTTATGTCTAAGCTCTCAGCCAAACAAACACATTAACGTAGTTTTATTAACTTCATTACAAGATTCAAAGTATCTTAACAAGAACATTCATAAGGACTCACATCTGGAAAAAGTGCTTATATATACCATCCTCACCTTTAAAAAATGAAGATGACATTTGTTTTCATTGATCACTTTATATAACATAATTACCTTTTAAGCAATTTCTGTATAACATGAAATAGAATGAGACATTTTCTAATTGTTATTAGAGACAGAATTAAAAAGTAAAATAAATATATAATAACCTTTATAACTTTTGTCTCACAGGCCTTCTAAGTCAAACAAGAAATTATCTTTTCATTTTTTTCAGGACTATAACAAGTAATGCTATAATTTAAATCTATAATAAAGTATATCATTTTAAAGGGCATTAGTGAAAGCTGCAATTTCCAAGCAAGTGGTGGTTTAGTTCAAAAGCTTGAAAAGTGGTAGCTTACTCTACACAAAAAGTACAGTGTAACTCTATGTATTTGACATAATTCTCTTCATGACTAAGAGCTAACTTCAAAAGTAGTATAAAAATCCATAAAAACTTAAAAATAAAGTAGGCTCTACATAAGAATGGAAACAAATACCTGTATTGAAAAAATGAATTATTCCATTGCCTTTATTTTTTCCCTTATGTTCTCTATTTTAAAAGGTAAGAATGAGCCGGGCGCGGTGGTTCACGCCTGTAATCCCAGCACTTTGGAAGGCCGAGGCGGGCGGATCACGAGATCAGGAAATCGAGACCATCCTGGCTAACACGATGAAACCCCGTCTTTAATAAAAAAACAAAAAAAAAAAAAAAAAAAAAGCAGCCGGGCGTGGTGGTAGACGCCTGTAGTCCCAGCTACTCAGAGGCTGAGGCAGGAGAATGGCGTGAACCTGGGAGGCAGAGCTTGCAGTGAGCCAAGATCGCGACACTGCACTCCAGCCTGGGCGACAGAGCGAGACTCCGTCTCAAAAAAAAAAAAAAGGTAAGAATGAGATCACTTAGCTAATACACCAGTCAAGAGTAGTTCAGTGGATTACTTTCATCCTTATACTATTATCAAGTTGAGCAGGGCTGATCCTTATCAACTTTTCTGGCTTCAAAGCTAGGAATCAGAGTAAAAGGGCTAAAAAATCTTTTACTCAACAGATGGGATCCACTTAAGTGGTCTGTCCATACTTTGAACCCACTGTTCTTCTGAAGTGAACACCATCATACAGTGGGCAAATTTCTGCTTATTCAACACTTTAAAAATAGCTTTAAAACGAGAAATCTCCAAAAAACACGCCGTGGTTTCTTATAAGGGTTTTTCATAGATGCACTAAAGTAAGCGTTTCCTTTCACACTCTGCGCCTAACCGTCTACATGATAGGGCCAAACCCAGGTTAAATATTTTTTTCCAGCTACCACTCTGGACACACCAACTAATTATGCACGCCTCACAAAACCACCTTTCAAAATGCAGAGAGAATTAACAGCAAGGAAGTAAAGATTTTTCTAAATATAGTCCCATCATGTTTATTTTACACTCATCAAGTAGGTCACTGGAGGTAGCAGGCAGCTAGGGACGGTCAGAAGCATCTCTCAAAGCCAAGGGTGAGACCAAGAGGCCACTGACAGCTGCGCCATCTACCTGTTGCAGCTGGGCCACTGCTCTGCTTCCTCCTACAAATGCTAATGATTAGATTTTTTTAAATCGTTGTTTACCACCCTTTCTTCCCGCCCCCCATCCCCTTCGGGCCGCTCTGGCAGGGCCAAGGGCGCCGCGGGACTCGCGAGCTCCTCTCTGCGCTGGCTGCAGCGGCGATGCCGGGCATGCCTGGCCCGGCCGGGCTGGGTCCGGGGCGGCCTCGCTGCCGGGGCAGGGACCTCGCAGGCCGGCGCGCAGAGGCGAGGAGCCCTCCCGGCGCCATCGACTCACCTACCCGCGGAGAGGCGACGGCGCGCGCCGCTCACCAGCCCGGGGCCCAGATCCGAGAAGGAGGGGCAGCGGCGCGGGGACCCGGTGGCGGGTGGCGTAAGGAGGAAAACGTATTACCTAAGCAGGGGATGCGGACAGAGCAGGAGGCAGCAGCCTTTCCCTCGAGAAACGGAAGCGGCGGGGGAGGAGAGCAGGAGGAGTGGGAGGAGGAGGCGCGGCCCGGGCGCGAGGTTAGGCTAGGGACGCTGGGCGTGCGGTCGCACGCGCGGTCAGAGAACGAGGGCTGGAGAGGACGGCGGAGGTCAAGCGAGCGAAGGCAAAGCCTGGGCGACGCGCGGTCCCGCTCGGCTCGGCACCGGATCCGAGCTCTGCCTGAGCCAGGCCTCCGCCCCCGGCTTTCCCGCGGCACCGCGGCGTGGAAACGCGCGCTGCCGCCTCGGGGCTCCCGGGACGCGCGGGCCCCCCACGCCTGCCCGAGCCGGGCGTCCGCGACGTCACAAGTGGAGCGCGATGATTCAGAGGGAGGGCCAAGAAGGGAAGGGCTCTGGGGTCCGCTCGGCCACGGCTGCTGTTTCCTTGTCGCCGCCCACGAATTCACTTTTAAATCTTCCTCCTCCATTCATCTGTACTCTCATAGGGGACTGCGGGTTTGACAGATGGGTTGGCAGCTGTGAAGATGGACTTCCTGCCAGTGGTATCCGGGTCCCACTGTTCTAATGGAAATGCCAGGTGTACTGGATGTTCCTCAAGCCACGGCAGTGTCTCTGGGCCTTACCGCTTAAGGAGTGGGCCTCGGGTCACCTGGACAGGAAGCGCATCAAGGGTGGGGAACTCATCTCTCTCCAGCCTTTGATGCTGTGATACTCAGTGTGCCTTAAGGATGGTTTGGGTTTTGAACCGTAGATGGAGGTAGGAATGGGTGTTGGTGGGCGGGGTGGGGTGGGGGAACAGAAACCTTAAAAAGGCAACACAGAGCTTTTAAGTAGAAGAGGCCAAGCAGTCTCGCCCAGAAGCTGATGTTTGTGAATGCACTGGGCCTTCTAAAGCGGCGCTTCGCACACCTTTTCACTTCTTGGCACAGGTACGAAAGGATGATATTACAAGGCTCAAAATGGGGGTAAACAGAAGAGGCTGCTCCTGCAGAAGGCGAATGGGCCCTTGCACCTGGAGGACTGAGAAGACCCATGCTGTGTCTGCATCCCTGTCATTCGTTTCATGGCATCCAGTTGGGAAGCTCTGCTTAAAGCTCTATCTGGCACTTTTTCTTAGCTACATTTTTCCACACTAGCTGAGACTGCCTCACTGAGTTGTCAACATTTGGTCCTCTTCAGCAGTGAGGAACCACCAAGAAACGAGGCTGAGGCAGTACTCAACTTGGCAAACTCCAGGAAATGGTGCTTAAAACGTTTAGCTTCTTGAATGGAACTCATGGTACTGCTCCTAGCCTGCCCCTGGGGTCTCCAACTTGACACAGTTTCTCCCCGCATCCTCCCACCCTTCTCTGGCTTTCACTCCCTAGCAAGTGGGCTGCTTCTACTTTCTTTCTCACATTCATTTCTTTGGTCCATTCTCAGAGCTGGTTAGCGTTACTGTTTAATTAGCCTCATAATCATATCTATGATGGCAAAATCAAGAAACAATTTAAACATGATGCTTAAAAGTAAGGAGATAAATACCAGAGACATAGAAGGTGAAAGAATTTGCCTCTAGGAAGCAGGAATTTAAATTTGGGAAAGGCAGGGTGGAGCAAGGGATATGAATCTAGTACATTTTCTTTTTCTTTTTCTTTTTTTGAGTTAGAGTCTCTGTCGCCCAGGCTAGAGTGCAGTGGGCTCACTGCAACCTCTGCCTCCTTTGTTCAAGAGATTCTCCCACCTCAGCCTCCCTAGTAATTGGGATTACAGGCGCCTGCCATGCCCAGCTAATTTTGTATTTTTCGTAGAGATGAAGTTTCACCATGTTGGCCAGGCTGGTCTCGAACTCCTGACCTCGGGGGATCCGCCCACCTCAGTCTTCCAAAGTGCTAGCATTACAGGCATGAGCCACTGCACCTGGCAGAATCTAGTCCATTTTCCACTTTGCTACCACACATCTGGAGGGTTTCTTGCTTGCCTAAAAGCTTTCGTTGGCTCCCAATCTCTGATAATATCAAGAGCAAGTTCCTAAGCAACTCATTCAAGACCAATCACCCCTCAATATTACACCTCATTTTACTACACCACATCTAGTTTCCTGAATATGCAAACAGATTTCATACATTTGCACCTTTATACATGTTACTGCTTTTGCCTGGGAGAGCATTCTCTTGTTGCTATAATAATAGCTAATGACACTGTGCTAAGTGCTTTCTGCGATTTATAAACTGTTGATTCTTACATCAACCCTATGGTAAATGTTACTGTTATCTCCATTTTATAAACAAGAAAACTAATACTTAAAGAGTTTAAGAGATTTGCACAAATATGTAGTATGTGGTGAGGCTAAATTTGAACCCAGCAATCTGACTCCAAGACTAACGTAATGTTACCTATTCATCCTTCTAAAACGTTTCCCAGACACTAAATTTGAACAGGATTAAAAGATTTAAATGTTTTTAAGTCTTAAAAGGGCAAGGAGAAAATACATGTGAATTGCTTTTAATCTCAAACTAAGCTTGAAACAAAGGCTGAAATTACAAAGGAAAAGTGACAGATCTGACTGTTGAACTTTTAACTTCTTTTATCTAAAAAACAAAAACAAAACCCATAGAATAAAATTTAAAAACAAGTAAAAATTATAAAAAATCTGCAGTATACATGAAAGATAAACGTAACATTCTTATTAAAGAGGACTTAGAAAAAGTAACCTCTTAAAAATGAGCAAAATGCCAATTCGTTATCAGGAGAGAAAAATGTAAATGACCAAACATTTTTAAGAGAAGTGAAAACTTAAAACGATAACGCACCATCAAATTGAGAATAAAATAATACTCAGAGCTAGTAATTTTGGCCAGTGACCCTTGGGGTAGGATGTGTAGCAACTGAAAAAACTCATACATTACTGAGAAGGGTATAAATTGGCTCAACAATTCTGGAGAGCAATTTGACAGAATGTAGTGAAAGCCTCAAAAATGTTCACACACTTTGACTCAAAAATTACATTCCTGGAAATTTATAATACAAACATTTTCTATAAAAGGTTGGATGGCAAATACTTTGTGCTTTGAAGGCCACATCTGTCTCTGTTGCTTTTCTTCTGTGTGTGTGTTTAAAAACTGCCTTCTCGGCCGGGCGCGGTGGCTCGCGCCTGTAATCCCAGCACTTTGGGAGGCCGAGGCGGGCGGATCAGAAGGTCAGGAGATCGAGACCATCCTGGCTAAGACGGTGAAACCCCATCTCTGCTAAAAATACAAAAAATTAGCCGGGCGCCTTGGCAGGCGCCTGTAGTCCTGGCTACTCGGGAGGCTGAGACAGGAGAATGGCGTGAACCCGGGAGGCGGAGCTTGCAGTGAGCCGAGATGGCGCCACTGCACTCCAGCCTGGGTGATGAGCAAGACTCCATCTCAAAATAAATAAGTAAAGAAATAAAATAAAATAAAAACTGCCTTCCCTCCCCCCACCCTTGTTAGGCCGTTCTTGCATTCCTATAAAGAAGTACCTGAGGCTGGTTAATTTAAATGAAAAGAGGTTTAACTGGCTCATGGTTCTGCAGGCTGTACAGGAAGCATAATGGCATCTGCTTCTGGGGAGGCCTCAGGAAGCTTCCAATCATGCTGGAAGGTGATGGGGAGCAGGTGTCTCACATGGTGGGAGCAGGAACAAGAAGGAGTTGGAGGGAGGGGGGAGGAGCCACATAAACAATAGATGCCTGTGAGCTCAGAGTGAGAGCACACTTATCACCAAGGAGATGGCCCAAGCCATTCATGAGTGATCCGCCCCTATGATCCAAACACCTCCCACCAGGCTCCACCTCCAAAAGTGGGGAGTCTATCTCAACATGAAATTTGAATGGGACATCCAAACTATATCACCCCTAAAATGTAAAATCTCATCACAGTACATTTGGTAATGGCCAAAAGAGAAACCAAACTAAATGAGAATAAAAATTAGTTACAACTAGATACACGGAGGCAAGTTTTTAAAAAGTGTTAAAATTTTAAAATGTTGGAGGGTGGTATCTATTGCATAAAATAGTATTTATGATTTATTAAGTGGAAAATACAGTTTACAGAATAATATGGTGTGATCCCCAAAACAACATAATCAAGTGTATGTAAGTGCATAGAAAAAAAAATCTGGAAAGATACAAACAGATATTTATAGTGGCCTAGGGCAGGGTATGGAACTGTAGATATTTGTTTTTTGTTTTATGTATGTGTTTCCCATAATGAAATGTATAGTTTATATAATTAGCAAAAATATAAGAAACTTTGCTTGGGGGACAACAAAGCACCTCATTTGTTAATTTGGGGAAATCTTTTATTACAATCTGTGTAAGTAGTTGGTTGCTCTCTCTTCTGTATTCCCTGATTACATAATGGTCTTCTGAGCACTTTTATTGAATTGCAGAATGGTCAATATCATTATTTAGTTAAGGTTTCCTCTATTATCGAACATCTGAGTTCCCAGTACAGTAGTTTCCCCTTATCTGTGGTTTTGCTTCCAAAGTTTCAGTTAGGATCGACCAAGATTTGAAAATGTTAAATGAAAAATTCCAGAAAGTCATAAAGTACTTCTTTTAAGTGAAAGGGCGAAAGTTTTTGAATTAGTAAGGAAAGAAAAAAATCCTTATGCTGAGGTCGCTAAGATCTATGATAAGAATGAATCTTCTACCTGTGAAATTGTGAAGGAAAAATAAATTCATGTTAGTTTTGCTGTTGTACCTCAAACTGCAAAAGTTATGGCCACAGTGTATAACTTTCATTAAAATATATTTGTATAACTGTTCTATCTTATTTTACTTTTCTGTTTTATTTTTAGAGACAGGGCTTCATTCTGTCACCCAGGCTGGAGTGCAATGGTGCAATCATAGCTCACCACACCTCAAACTCTTTGGCTCAAATGATCTTCCTGCCTCAACCTCCCAAGTAGCTGGGACTGCAGGTGTGCATCACCACGCCCAGCTAATTTTTTAATTTTTTGTACAGATGGAGTCTTACTCTGTTGCCCAGGAACTCCTGGCCTCAAGTTTTCCCAGCTCTTCGGTTTTCCAAAGAGCTGGGATTACAGGCATGAGCCACTGTGCCTGGCTATTCTATTTTATTAGCAGTAATTGTTGTTAATCTCTCATTGTGCCTTATTTATATTAATAACTTAAACTTTATGATAGATAGGTATGTATAGGGAAAAAACATCGTATATATAGGGTTCAGTACTATTGGCAGTTTCAGATATCCATGAGGGGTCTTGGAACATATCCCCCACAGATGAGGGGGAACTTGTATTTCACTGTTATAAGTATGCTGGTTATTCTCCACTTGTTGTCTTCTAGTGCCATCTTCTGCTCTTCTCTGCTAGACTCTGTGCCTCAGAAGGTGGAATTTTTCATAAACGATTCCAGCTGGGGTCTCATGCCAGTTGGTTTTGACGAATGGGTAACACCATCAGTAGCCTGGAGGATGGAAAAGGAAAAAAGGTTAGGATATGTCTCACCACCTCTTTTCCTGCTTCTGGCTGGGTTCTGGTGGTGGCTTTGTCCCTCGAAGGCTCCTCCTGCAAGGCAGCCCTGCTCCACTGTGCCAGCCTTCACTGGGCTCTACTGACATGATTCCCTCCCCTTATTTCTTCAGGCCTAGCTGTGCTAACTCCTGGGTACCTCCATGTTTCTTGTTGTTTCCCTTCATCCAACCCTAACCCTAACTTCTATAAATAGTTCCCTCAGTAAAATCTCTTAAGCTGAAACATCTGAGTGGAAATTTCTCCTGTTATGACAGACTAAATATATCAAAGGACACAGCTGATCATCATGGAACACAAATCTTTTATCCTTATTGCAGCAGGCCCTGGATATTTTCAGATTTCATATCCGAGCTTTTGACTATTTACAAGGTAATTATAGAGTGAATTACACATTTCCTGAAACAGGGATTTAAATTAATGCTGTGAGGCCAGTGTTTGGGATTATAACACTCTGACTACTCTCCACTTCTCCGGTAGTTTTTGAGAAGTAACGCTCCATTGCATTTTATTGAAGAACTTATATATACCGTACAGTGGTGTCCACATTTTGATGTTTTCAGTGGAATCTTTAAGAAAAAATTCTTATATGTAATCTAACATAAAAATTAGATAAATGCCAAATTGCTCTGGTTGAGGCAGCATTGGAGAAACCTTCTTCCTGTCTTTGAAGCTGACTTTGGGATGCCTCTGCAGAACCCCAGGGCTCCTTGGAACACAGTGTGAAAACAGACATTTGGAAAATCCAAGAGTCTGGAAGATATACCCTTCCTAAATATCAAGTGCCTGTTATATCTCTTTAGGTTAGATTCCTAGAATTTCAGTTGACAATATGATTTTACCTATTCAAGACACTCCTCACTGTGAAGGATGTGGTCCATCTCATTACTGCATCTGTCACCACATGCACGATGCCAAAAAAACCTCTCCTGACTTCTCATCATACCTTCAATTGCATTTTCATTACTGAAAGAATGTTTTCCCATGTCTCTTGGCCATTAATATTTTCCCTTCTCCTCCACCACCTTCTGCATTTTTTTAGTCACATTTTCATGTTTGACTGTTTCTCAATTTGTCAATACACAATAATTCCTTGTATTATGTTCTGATCATTATGCTAACAGTCTAAATAATGAACAATACATTATGTCTGTGCTTTCATGATGTCCACAGAGTAGCAATATTGTAGTCTTATTATTTATCTTGTTTAATCCAATTAACAATTGAATTAATCATGTCACATTTATTCACATTTGTTGCAAATACTTTTTCTTAGTTTGCCTTCTAATTTTACGTGTTTTTATTATTTACAAAATTTTAAAAGTTTTTATTTAGTCAAATCTCTGGATTTTTTTATTGTTTATATGCCTAAGATTTTTTTAAACCAAAGATCAAATCAATATTCATCTATATTTCCTCAAATTTTTTTTACTATTTACTATTTATGTTTTATTGAGCAAACATTTTTTTCCCACGATTCTGTGGTGATTGATGTATCATAAATTAACTTCTTTTATGCGCTAGGCCATATTTCTGGATCCTCTATTTTTTCATTCATCCTTCTTTGGATTACTGTATCCATGGCATAGCATTTTAATAACAATAGGGTAATTTCCTGCTCAAATTCACTTTTTCAAAATATTTTTAATATTTATACCTTGAGGTGAAATGTATTTACTCTTTTCAAGTGACTTGTGTGTGTTTATAAAAGTAATGCATTGCACTATTCACAATAGCAAAGACATGGAACCAACCCAAGTGTTCATCAATGATAGACTGGATACGGAAAATGTGGTACATATGCATTATGGAATACTATGCAGCTGTAAAAAGGAATGAGATCATGTCCTTTGCAGGGACATGGATGAAGCTGGAAGCCATCATCCTCAGAAAACTAACACAGGAACAGAAAACCAAACACCTTATGTTCTCACTCGTAAGTGGGAGTTGAACAATGAGAACACATGGACACAGGGAGGGGAACAACATACACCAGGACCTGTGGGAGGGGGGTTTGAGAGGAGGGAGAGCATCAGGACAAATAGTTAATGCATGTGGGGCTTAAAACCCAGGTGACGGGTTGATAGGTGCAGCAAACCACCATGGCACACATATACCTATTTAGCAAACCTGTGTGTTCTGCACATATATCCCAGAACTTAAAGTAAAAATAAATAAATAAGTAAATAAGTAATGCATTATGAATAAAAATTTGTGGAAACTGAAAAATGTGAAAAAGTATAAAGAAGGAAATAAAACCTACTTTATCTACTATAATTGTAACATTTTGGGGTATAACTTTCCAGTCTTCTGTCTGTGTGTTTGTATTGGTTTTACCAAATATTACTAAACATATTGTTTTGTAAACTGTTGTCTAATCACTACATATGAGCACTTCATTGTCATGAAGTATTCCTTCAAAATACATTTTTTAATGACACACTAGCCAAGGCCTCTAGAATAAGGAAGGGTGAATGGTAGCAATGTCAGTAGGCAACTCTCAACCTTTCTGGACTCAGTCATATCCTTTCCTCAATCATGTCAATCACATCAAACTAGAATTGAAGTTACCAACTGTCACGCAGATCAGCACTGTGGGCTTGCCATTGCTCCACCTCATAACTTGAAATCAGCTACTGGAAACTTGAAATGGGTATTGACTGTAGCTCACTGGACTATAATAAGTTTTGCAGGCCGGGCATGATGGCTCACACCTGTAATCCCAACACTTTGGGAGGCCAAGGCAGGTGGATCCCTTGAGGTTAGGAGTTCGAGACCAGCCTGGCCAACGTGGTGAAATCCAATCTCTACAAAAAATACAAAAATTAGCCGGGCGTGGTGTTGTGTGCCTGTAGTCCCAGCTATTTGGGAGGCTGAAGTGGGAGAATCGCTTGAACCCAGGAGGCAGAGGTTGCAGTGAGCCGAAATTGTGCCACTGCACTCCAGCCTGGGCAACAGAGTAAGACCCTGTCTCAAAGAAAATAAAATAGTTTTACAGCACTTGTCACCTATATCTCTTTTGTTAAGAATATGTAAAAATGACTTGACCATAGGCTATTAGGTAGTTTAAAAATGTGGTTGACTCACAACAAGGGCCAGACTTGAACTGATATAGTTGTAAGAGATTCCTAATTCCATATTGCACAATCTTATTTTTGTGTTCCTTTTAAATCATTAACTAATATAAATCATTGAAACCTGCCTTAGAAAAGATTGAATAACTGTAATGAAAGCAAAGCATATTTATGATTCAGGGAAGGAATCCTTAACATTTGTGGTAGAACATTTAAAACTCTGAGTGCTTTTAAGGTACAGTGCCAGGTTACTAACCCATATTAAACTAGTGGGAGTAGAATGTGGCCCTGAGGGATACAAGTAGCTGAGATATCAAAAGCAAAGGATAAATTTCTAGTATAAGTCATAGCGGATATATTTACAGTCATGAAGGCATGGGAATATAGGCATCTCTCTAAAAGCTTTCATTGGGCCTTGAGTTTTTATCTTTATTTTATCACACTCTATCCACACACACATATGCACACACACACACGCTGCATGTATGTTAAACTTCATAAAATAGAAATTATCTTTTTTTTTCACTTACCTTTTCACAGAAGTGATGTTTACTAAATTCCCAGATGTTAAATACAGTAAATGCAAAAGCCTTGGAGTTTATGGATCCTTAGGATTTGAATACCCCCATCTCAAGGGAATTAAAGGCTGACATCGAAGAGTAAAAAATTCAGGGAAGGATCACTGGACTGCCTTTCCCTGTGCTCCCTCTGGACATTCCTTTGTAAACTGCCAAGGCCAACCTCTGCTGATTAGATGTCAGTTCTCTGCTGTTTGGTACAAAGGTTATCCTCTGGAGCAAGCATATTATCAATGACTCATTTCCTCCCATTCTTAAACTTCCCTAGATATTTTCTTGTTTACTTTAGTTTTCCACAGACCACTCTAAAATCAACTTATTCTTGGATCCTCTCTGATACATTTTAGTTTGTAAAATAATTTTATTGCATACTTTGCTGTGTTGAATATTTACATCCTGATTGCTTACCCTGTTTTGTGTATTTTGCTTTCGAATAAGTTTGCCTAGCTTTATTTTTGGAACATTTTGGCAGTCTATCTTTCGATATTTTGTGGCAAGTATGAGTATGTATTTAATTTCATAGGGAATTGTGCATTTAAAAGTCATTTAATTTCTTAAGCATTAAAAGTTGAGCTTTAAGAGCCTTCTTTAAAATGTCCAATACACAGAATCAAATTATTTTCCTAAACCGCACCCATTCTATCTCCTCCACACTTCATATTACCAAATCATTCTGGCAAAAACTTAAGCCAACAAGAGACTGGAAAGGCAAGAGGAGACAAGAAGTAGATTTCTCATATGCTGATTATACTGTCTTATTAATTTGTTAAGTAATTTCCTTCTGTGATATAAGATGTGTCATTTAGGTAACACTGTAGAGACATTTTAAATATATTTGGGAAAATGGGATTGTACTGTTACCTCTAACATGTCACAACTTAAAAACAATTTTAACTTTCAAATCCCTTCATATGTATTGAGTATTTGATCCTAAATGCTTTTCACAAGTCTTGTAATAGAATGTGCCAACAGTGAAATGTTTACTTATTGTGATTAATCTAGTTTCCACAAATGAGCTCTTATAAATGGAAAGAAAACACTGGAAAGTCAGAAAGAACACACACAGTTATTTTTGAACTTAGTTCACATAGTTCCTTTCTCCATAACATTCCCCCTCCCCCCTACTCCCTCATACACATTTTTTCCTTCTTTTACTCTTTCCACGAGGTCATGAAGAAAGGTTAAATACAGTTACCCCTTGATATCCACAGGGTACTTGGTTCCAGGATCTCGAATATGGACACCAAAATCCTCCCACTATGGATACCAAAATCCGAGCATCCTCAAGTCCAGCAGCTGGCTCAGCAGAACCCGTGTGTACAAAAATTCAATCCTCCTTATAGGCAGGTTTCACATCCCACAAATATTGTAATTTTGATCTGTGTTTGGGTGCAAAAACTCCACTTGTAAGTAGACTCATGCAGTTCAAATCCGTGTTGTTCAAGGGTCAACCACATATTACTTGACATATGTGGTTAAATTTTATCTTGGAAATAGCAACAAATGCAGTTATTAGTTACTTCTGTGAGGATCAAGGAGTTAAATGAAAGTTAGAGACCCACTGCTTGATACCAAGATGAGGAAAAGGAAGCTAATTCCCTGTCACCACTTACTTCACTGCGTCTCTGATCTCCCATTCTCCATTTATTTAGATAATCTTATCTACGGGTGAGTACAGAGGTTTTGACTTCAAAATACTCCGGAGTCTGGGAGATGGTGTACAGCAGCAGCTGTGTAATTTGTTTTCAAACTTGGGGGGAAAAAAGCTTTGATATTACCATTTATCATAAATCTTTCATCAGATGAAAATTATTTGACTTTGAATTTTTTTTTTTTTTTTTTTT
>NW_012114633.1:3094674-3096223 GCF_000951035.1 Colobus angolensis palliatus
CCTCGTGATCCGCCCGTCTTGGCCTCCCAAAGTGCGGGGATTACAGGCTTGAGCCACCGCGCCCGGCCGCAACTTTGAATCTTAATAACACATATCAAAAAACATTGCTGTCTTGCCTTCCACTGTCTTTGTGCTCTGGTTTTTTTGCTCCTAAATGTAGGCAGAAATTATACAAATTAAATTAATTTTACCACTAGTATTGTGGGATGAGTTATTTTTCCTTTTTAATTTAGGAGTTTGAGGCAAGAGTTTCAAAGGAGGATTTCTGAACCTAGTAGGTGAATATCAGAAAACAGAATATCAATGTTTACTATTTTCTTTTTCCTTACCTCCTTCTTTATCTGCCATAGGAAAAGAGAATATAATATTTAGAATAGTAGAAAGCCTCAGCCACTTAAATACCAAGACAATATAAATGAGACTGAAAAGGACTCAACGTTTTCCCATGTAAGTGGAAAAACATACCGTTTCAACACTCATTTGCTTTTATTTCCCCTTCCTGAAAGAAATAGCAAATATTGAGGAATCTAGGGTCCATCAGAGGGAAGTATATACATACCGTAACATACTGTAAAAAAATTATATACTACTTACATATTATTATTGTTATGTATACATACATACAAACGATTACAGGGAAACCCAGTGGAGCTTAATGGCCATAATTTTTACAGAGGATCTTCTTGATTACACTTCCCTGGGACTTGCTAATATCAGAGAATTGGGTTGTTTTTTCTCTTTTAAAAAGTGTATTTACTTATTTTAGATTCAGGGGTACATGTGCAGATTTGTTACATGGATATATTACATAACAGTAAGGTTTGGGCTTCTAGCATACCTATTACCCAAATAGTGAACATTGTATCTAATAGGTAAATCTTTTTTAACCCTCACCCCCATCTCAACCTCCCCCTTTATGGAGTCCTCAGTATCTGTTATTTTCATCTGTACGTGCATGTGTACCCTTGGTGTAGTTCCCATGTACAAGTGAGAACATACAGTATTTGATTTTCTGTTTCTGAATTATTTCACTTAGGATAATGGCCTCCAGCTCTATCCATGTTGCTGCAAAAGACATGATGTCATTCTTTTTTGTGGCTGCATAGTATTCCATGGTGTATATATACCACATTAAAAAAAAATCCATTCATCCATTGATGGACACTTAGGTTGACTCCGTGACTTTGCTATTGTGAATAGTGCCATCATAAACCTACAAGTGCAGGTGGCTTTTTGATATAATGATTTCTTTCCTTTCGGGTAGATGCCCAGTAGTGGGATGGCTGAGTTGAATGGTAGGTCCTTTGAGAAATCTCCATACTATTTTCCATAGACATTGTGCTGATTTACACTCCCACTAATGGTATATAAGGGCTCCCTTTTCTCCACATCCATGCTACCATCTGTTGTTTTATAATTTTATTTTATATTATTATTATTATTATTTTGAGTTGGGGTCTCGCTCTGTCGCCCAGGCTGGAGTGCAGTGGTGCTATCTCGGCTCACTGCAAGCTCTGCCTCCCAGGTTCACGCCATTCTCCTGCCTCAG
>NW_012114633.1:3096306-3135290 GCF_000951035.1 Colobus angolensis palliatus
TTCACTGCGTTAGCCAGGATGGTCTCGATCACCTGACCTTGTGATCCACCTGCCTTGGTCTCCCAAAGTGCTGGGATTACAGGCGTGAGCCACTGCACCTGGCCTTATAATTTTTTTAATAATAGCTATTCTTACTGGAGTAAGATGATATCTCATTGTAGTTTTAATTTGTGTATCTCTGAAAATTAGTGATGTTGAGCATTTTTCGTATGTTTGTTGGCTTCCTGTTTGTCTTTTTTTGAGAAATGTCTGTTCATGTCCTTTACTAACCTTTTTTTTGTTGTTGTTATTTTTTTTGGCAAGAGATTGCCCTGCTATGTTGCCTAGTGTACAGTGCCGTGGTATAATCATAGCTCAGTGTAGCCTCAAACTCCTGAACTGCCCACTTTTTAATGGGATTTTTTTGTTTTTTTCTTGTTGAGTTGAGTTCCTTGTAGATTCTGGATGTTAGCACTTTGTCAGAGGCATAATTTGCAAATAGTTTCTACAAGAGACTGAAAGGGCAAGAGGAGATAAGAAATAGATCTCTGATATGGTGATTATACTGTCTTTTAATTTGTTAAATAATGTCCTTCTGTAATATAAGGTGCCTCATTATTTAGGTAATATTGTAGGCTGTCAGTTTATTCTGCTGATTATTTCTTTCGCTGTGCAGAAGCTTTTTAGTTTAAGTCCCATTTGTCTATTTTTGTTTTCATTGCATTTGCCTTTGGGGTGTTAGTCATAAATTATTTGCCTAGGCCAATGTCCAAAAGAGTATTTCTTAGGTTTTCTTCTGGGACTTTTATAGTTTCAGGTCTTACATTTAGGTCTTTAATCAGCTTGTGTTAATTTTTGTATATGGTGAGAGAAAAGGGTCCAGTTTCATTCTTCCTCATATGACTAGATAATTTTCCTAGCACCATTTAATGAATAGGGTGCCCTTTCCCCATGGTTTCTTTTTGTCAACTTTGTCAAAGATCAGTTGGTTGTAGGTATATGGCTTTATTTTGGAGTTCTGTATTCTGTTCCATTAATCTATGTGTGTTTTTTGTACCAGTACCATGCTGCTTTAGCTACTATAGCCTTCTTGCATAATTTGAAGCAATGTAATGCCATGTCTTTGGCTTTGTTTTTGTTGCTTAGGGTCGTTTTGGTTATTTGGGCTCTTTTTTGGTTCCATGTCAACTTTAGGACAGTTTTTTTCTAATTCTGTGAAGAATTACATTGGTAATTTGATAGGTATTGTGTTGAATCTGCAGATGGCTTTGGGCAGGTTATTTTAAGGACATTGATTCTTTCAATCCATGAGCATGAGATTTTTTTTTGTCTGTTTGTGTTATGTATAATTTCTTTCAACAGTGTTTTGTAATTTTCCTTGTAGAGATCTTTCACCTCGTTAGTTAAATATACTCCAGTATTGTATTTTTTTCTGTGGCTATTATAAATGGGATTGTGTTTTTGCTTTAGTTCTCAGCTTGAAAATATTTGGTGTATAAAAATGATACTGATTTTTGTACATTGATTTTATATCCTAAAACTTTACTGAAGTTGTTGATCAAGTCTATGAGTCTTTTGGAGGAGTCTTTGGGATTTTCTAGGTATAAGATTATGTCATCAATGAACAAAGATAATTTGTTTGGATGCCCTTTATTTATTTCTCTTGCCTGATAGCTCTAACTAGTTATTTCAGTACTATGTTGAATAGCGGTGGTGAGAGTGGACTTCCCTGTCTTGTTCTAGTTCTTAGGGGGAATGCTTTCTACTTTTCTACTTTTCCAGTATGAGTATCAGTTGGCTGTGGGTTTGTCATATACAGCTTTTATTATTTTGAGGTATCTAGTTTGTTGAGAGTTTTTATCATAAAGGGATGTTGGTTTATATCAAATGCTTTTTCTGCATCTATTGAGATGATCAAATGGTTTTTGTTTTTAATTCTGTTGATGTGGTTAATCACATTTATTGATTTGAGAATGCTGAATCATCCTTGCATCCCTGGAATAAAGTCCACTTGATCATGATGAATTATCTTTTTTATGTGCTGTTCAGTTGGGTTTGCTAGTATTTTTGTTGAGGAGTTTGGCATCTATGTTCAACAGCGATGTTGGCCTGTAGTTTTATTTTTTTGTTGTGTTCTTGCCTGATTTTGGTATTGGGGTGATACTAGTTTCATAGAACATCAGAGAATTTATAAACCAACTTATCAAATTTAGCAGGACAGATCAATTTGCTCATTTGGGAATGTTTTAATGCTAAATTTAAATATTTATTTTAAAGTGAGGTCAAGACTATATCTACATAAAATGAATATTTTAAAATAATAAAGATAATTTGACATTCATATTAGAAATAAGTAAATTATGTTAAAACTACAAATGGACATTGTACTATTTCTGTGCACCAAGGCTTGTGTTCTTGGAAAATACAGTACAAAGTCTTTATGTCAGTGTTATGTTGTGAATGTGTTATGTATGTATTTTCATTTTAATTATTAGAGACATAATTTGGTATGCCATATCTCAAAGTTGAAAAAAGTATTAAGACTTTTTTTTCTAAGAAATTGCATTTGGAGGGATTAGCTTATTGAAAAAATGGAAGCCTTTCGACCTCGTTCGATGTAGTATATTCACCATCTAGTGGCAACTCCCTAGAAATCAAGTGCATGCAGTAAAGACAAAAATTGTCCAAAAGGTATTTTGGGAATTAGCCATAAGGAAAAATGTGGCAGATATGTGTAATGCTCCCTGATTTCCTTAAAAACCACTTTTATTTTTGTTACAAAACAACTACCTAGTCTCAAGTGACATAATAGAAAATGTAAATAATTATAGAGAAGAAGTGAGTCACTCGTATTTTCACCACCACCCAAGGATAACCACTGTTAACATTTTGGGTGTGCAGTTCTCTAAAATGTTTCTGCACATATATACATACGTTTCTTGGTCTAACAGAACTATCTTTATTTAAAATTTTCCCAATTTTATAAATGCTCCTATCCTGATCAGCATGGATACTGGTTGATGATCTGAGAAATAAGCCATAATTGCCTGCCAGACCCACATAATCTTGGAACCCATGAACATTCCCAGTATGCAAATGGATGATTAAACTCCATGACCTCTTGATCCAAGTTGGCCTATGCACAGCTCAAAAAAGTTACACTAGGCTAATCAGATTGCTCTGCTGAGTTCAGAAAATGAGAAACAGCTTAATCAATTAGCAAGTGTGATAAAAACAAAATAGAAATGTAAAAAATAACTATTTAAAAGCAATATTATGAGATGATGTTGTGAGCTAGAGTTGGAATCAGACAAGCCAAGGCAAATCAAAATCTCTTGCAAGTCAAGTTAGTATGAAGGTACAGAAAACATATAGGGAGATCAGTTTCCTCCGGTACACTGACCCTGCTTCAAAGTGATACTGATAGAAGTCAAATCCGATTATGTCATCTTTCCGCTTAAATACCCTTAAAGAGGCTTCATAGTCCCTAGAGACCTGATTCTTCCCTACCTCTGTTGTGTCACTGTCAAAATGCTGGAGTCACCTATTATGCTTCATCTGTGCAGAATTTCTCTATCTAAAACCTTTCCTGGGAAGCTTTCTCTGATTCCAACACTATAACAGGTGGCCCTACTGTGTGCTTCCAGGGCTCCATGTAAGCTTCAGAGCCTAACACTAACACATAACCTGGATCATAATGGCCCCTCCATGATTAGACAAAGCACCAAATAGAAGCAGACATTCCACAAGTTTGCATGAGGTTCCACCCGGCCAACGAGAGAGGGAGATTGACAAGAAACGGCCCCAGATGTGGCTCCCCTTCCAAAGACTTTCAGTTCCCAGTTTAACCTATGTGATCCTTTCATTAATGCCACCATAATGCATGTGGTCCAGTCCTGTTCTTTGGGTTGCACAAAATTATTAGCACAAGCATACAAAAAGGTAAGAGTAATATTCAAAATGTTGAAGAGCTGTGGTACATTAAACTGCTCTGGGGGTAAGTCTGTGTGTGCCAGCCTGCAGCAGGTAGTCTCAGCCTTGGAAGGAAGAGCCTGATGGACAACATGCGTCCCTTCTGGTGTGCAAGCACTATCGCAAGGAGTGCCATCTCCAAAAGGATCTGGACCCACTGTGAACACATGGGATGGAGTCAAGTGTAGTCAGCTATGGCCAGTCACCTGGCAGGCGCCAGGTGGTTTCTTCATCAGTACCCTCTTGGGGATCCTTTGAGCCCAAGGAAATGCTCACTGTCAGTGAGCAGCGGCTATTTACCAATCATTTTGGAAGTATTTCAATGTCTTAACAATCACATAGCCATACTGATGTTTATCTAATGAATACTAGCCTCACAACAGGGCTGATTTAACTTGCTTTGGATATGAAGCAAAAAAGAAGGGAAAGGATCCAGAGGAATTCATTACTTAACTGCTGATACCTCCAAAACCCTGGGATCCATAAGGATACTCATTCATGCCCATAGTGAAAAGGAGGGAATGGTAAATCCCTTAAGTGCTATTGGGTTACAGCCCTCACAGTATCCCATACTACCTTTTTTGTGATTGATAAATTGAAATGAACATTGCTGTCTGGAGTCAGTGAATCAAGCTCTATTTTCCCTAGTTCTTGTCTATAGTAGTTGGACAATGCCCTACTTCTTGGCCTTTAGTTGTATGACCCAGGTCTCTTTGTTTGGGATGACACCAGGGACTTCTTGCAGGTGGTCTACATTCCATACATCCGTGCATCCCACAGTTGGCCTTGGCCAAAGGGGTAACTCTGAGACTTCCATGCTTACATCCTTGGGGTGGCGACTAGTGAGCTCACTGTGGGTCAGAGAACCTTGCTCTGGCTTGGCAAGGAACGTTGGTGTCAAATACACTCTTCACTCAAAAGACCATTTTGTAAATTTTTGGAAAAATCACAAATGCAAAGGAAGGAAAACGAGTGGGTTTTAGCACATTTCCAAGAGGCGTGAAAGGGGTAGAGGGCTGAGTCTTGAGATTTCCTACTCACCCCACGAACGAGGAGGCAGAGTAGAGTTGACTAGGTAACACAGCCCATTAGAGTTAGGAAAAGGCAGGATCTCAGAGGTCCTTCCAGGAGTGGACTATTGGGACAATCAAAATAAGCATCTTGCATTTCATTCCTGGCATTCTCAGACATCCTTCATTGGTGGTAGAGCTTCAGGTAGAGAGGTATGGGACAGGGCTGGGTGTGCTGAGGAGCCTCAGTCCAACAAAAATGACTTTTTGTAAGGTTTTCCAGAGCCTTCATTGATTGCCAATCATTGATTTCCAACAAAGGAAAGTAGGAGGGAGTCACTTTTCTATCCTTCAGCCTTTGTGCTGGCTCCTGGATAATCTTTCACATGTTATGGGTACTTATATCAAGGAGCACTTGCATTCTGACAAATAAATTTTACAACCTTATTTTTTCCACATTAATGCCAGGTTTCTACTGGTTAGAAGATAACAAAGTTATTTGTTTTTTTTTTTTTTTTTTGAGACGGAGTCTTGCTCTGTTGTCCAGGCTGGAGTGCAGTGGCCAGATCTCAGCTCACTGCAAGCTGTGCCTCCCGGGTTCACACCATTCTCCTGCCTCAGCCTCCCGAGTAGCTGGGACTACAGGCGCCCGCCACCTCACCCGGCTAGTTTTTTGTATTTTTTAGTAGAGACGGGGTTTCACCATGTTAGCCAGGATGGTCTCGATCTCCTGACCTCGTGATTCGCCCGTCTCGGCCTCCCAAAGTGCTGGGATTACAGGCTTGAGCCACCGCGCCCGGCCAACAAAATTATTTGTACACAAATTTCCTTCATAATTAGTATATCAAATTTGTAAGCCCTCTTACCATGTCCCAGCACTAGGTTTTTGAACGATTCAGACAAAATATAAGATACAGTTCATATCCTCAAGGAATGTACAATTTGAGAGAGAAAATTAGCATTCAATTAAGACAAAAAATTGTGTAAGAAGTAAGTCATAAGCCAGGTGCAGTGTGTGTGCCTGTAGTAACAGCTACTGGGAAGGCTAAAGTGGAAGGAACATTGAGCTCAGGAATCGGAGTCCAGCATGGGCAACATAGTGAGACTTCATCTCAAAAGAGAGAGAGAGAGAGAGAGAAGTAATGAACTATGAATTAGAAGTATAATTGAAATTCAGGTAGGAGAGCTCAGTAGAGGTTACAGTAAAATACTACTGCAGACAGATAAGACTTGAGCCTTTAGGATGAACAAATTTTAGAGGAGGATAAAAGAAGAATGGCTTTCCCGGTATAAGGAATTGCATGGACTGAGGAGCAGTGGCAGAACATCAACATTATATACTCAGAGGCATCCAGGAGAGATGCCTGTGACAGGAAGAAGAGCAGGTAAATGGTAAATAAGGTTGGGTAGCTAAGGTGAAGCCTCGTTTCTGATGCCTTAAAAGCCGGTCAGTTTGAAGGGAATGTTCTAGACTACTGTTGTTTAATACAGATACAATGTGTGCTGCATATGTAATTTAACTTTTTTTTTTTGAGACGAAGTTTTGCTCTTGTGGCCCAGGCTGGAGTGCAATGGTGTAATCTCGGCCACTGCAACCTTCGCCTCCTGGGTTCAAGCGATTCTCCTGCCTCAGCCCTGGGAGGAACAGCCTGTGGCTGGGATTACAGGCGTGTGCCACCATGCCCGGCTAATTTTTGTGTTTTTAGTAGAGACGGGGTTTCACCATGTTGGCCAGGTTGGTCTTGAATTCCGGACCTCAGGTGATCCACCTGCTTCAGCCTCTCAAAGTGCTGGGATTACAGGCATGAGCCACCGCCCCCAGCCATAATTTAATATTTTCTAGTAGCCCCGTTGAAAAGGTAAAAAGACACGGGTAAAGTTAATTTAAATAATATATTTTTTCTAACCCAATACATCCAAAATACTTTAACACGTAATCAATATAAAAATTTTAACACTGCTTTAGTTTTTAAATGTAAATTTTTAAAAATTCAGTTCCTCAGTTATACTAGCCACATTTTAAGTGCACAGTAGTCAGCTGTGTCTAGTTTTGGACAACATAGCTATAGACAATTGTGAGATTATTTAGCAGCTGAATAATACATCAAAAGTTGTATCTTAGGAAAATTTATTTTCAGTAAAATGCAGAATGAATTGAAGGGTGTGATGGTTGAGGGACAAGAGAGAAGTTAGATCTGGAATGAGTTACAGGTAGGTACTAGAATGGTAGCAGTGGAGGTGTTGAGAGGATAGAACAAATCTGAGAGATCTTTCAAAGAAATAACTGGCATGGCTTGATGACTGATTGGCAATGAGGAAAGAAAAAATAAAATCAAGTATGATAGCCAGGCTCCAAACAGTCTGAAAGGATCCTTGCATCCGAGTATTCGAACTCTTGTAAAATCTTCTATACTTTACTGGGGTTGGTCCACGTGACCAATAAAATAAACAGCAGTGATGGTTACAAGATACCGTGGCTTCTGTCTTTGTGGCTCTTTCTCTGGGCTTTTTCTCTCCAGAGGAAGCCAGCTGCTACACTGTGAGCAGCCCCATGGAGAGGCCCATGTGGCAGGACCTGTAACCTGACAACAACAACATGAGTTTGGAAGCTGAGCATTCAGATGACTGCAATCCCAGCCAATGCTTTGCAGTCTCACGAGAGACTCTGAGCCAGAACCACCTGGCTAAGTCTCTCCCTGATTCCTGAGCCTCGGAATCTCTGAGAAACAATACATATTAGTATCTTTAAGCTGCTAAATTTTAGGAGTAATTTGTAACAGAAATAGATAATTGAACAATAATTTAAAAAGACAATATCAAACACAAATAAAAAGATAACCCAATTAGGCCGGGTACAGTGGCTCATGCCTATAATCCCAGCACTTTGGGAGGCCAAGGCAGGTGGATCACCTGAGATCAGGAGGTTGAGACTAGCCTGACCAACAGGGAGAAACCCCGTCTCTACTAAAAATACAAAATTAGCCAGAAGTGGAGGTTGCAGTGAGCCAAGATCGCGCTATTACACTGCAGCCTGGGCAACAAGAGCGAAACTTTGTCTAAACAAAAAACAAAACAACAGCAAAAAAAACACCCAATTTAAAAATGGGCAAGAAAATTAAAAGAAGATATAAGCATACGAAAAAGTGCTCAACATGGTTAGACACCAGCAAAATGAAAATTAAAATCACAAGGAGATAATACCACACACGCACCAGCATGACTAAAATTAAAAAGATTAATAAACACAAAATGTGACTGAGAATATGGAGCAACCAGAATTCTTTATTTAAAAATTAAGATGTAATTTACATACCACACAATTCACCCATATAAAGTATATGATTCAACCAACCATCACCACTATCCATTTTAGAATACTTTCATTACTCTACCAGAAAACCCTGTACCCCTTAGCTGTCACTCTCCAATTCTCCCACCTCCTCTCCAGCCTTAGGCAACCTGAGTCTACTTTCTATCTGTACAAATTTGCTTATTCTAGACACTCATATAAATGGCATCATATAATATGTGGTCTATTATGACTGGTAGCACAGTGTTTTCCATGGTTACTCATGTTGTACCATGTATCGATACTTCATTTCTGTTTCTTGCCAAATAATACTCATTGTACAGATATATAACTTTTGTTTTTACCTATTTATCAGTTGATGGACATTTGGGTTATTTCTGCTTCTTGGCAGTTATGCTGCCATAAACATTATGTACAAGTTTTGTGAGGACTATGTTTTCATTTATTTTGGGTATATACCTAGGTATGGAATTGTTGGGTCATATGGTCACTCTGGTTAGCCATTTGAGGAACTGCCAGATATTTTTCCAAGATAGCCGTACCATTGTACATTCTCACCAGTGGTGTCTGAGGATTCCAAATTCTCCTCACTAACCCTTGTTTTTTAAAAAATGACAGTGGGTGTGAAGTCATTGTGGTTTTGATGTGCATTTCCCAGATGGCTAATAATGTTGAGCATCTTTTCATATGATTATTGATCATTCATACATCTTTTTTGGAGAGCTGTATAGTATATTCAAATGTTGTCCATTTTAAAATTTGGTTATTTAAATTGTGATAGTTCTTTACATATTATGGATAGCCTTTTATCAAATATATCATTTGTAAACATAATTCCTCATTCTGTGGATTGTATGCCACCAGAATTCTTGTCCAAAATGATACAAAAGGGTCTGGCTGTTTCATATAAAACCAAACATTGACATACCCTATAAACAAGACATTCTACTTACAGATAAATATACTCAAGAGAAAAGGAAACATATGTCTACAAAAGATTTACACAAGAATGTTTACAGCAGCTTTATTCATAACAGCTCCAAACTGGCAACAGCCCAAGAACCTATTAGGAGGAGCATAGATCAGTAAACTATGGTGTATTCATATAATAAAATACTATTTAGTAATAAAATGGAGCAAATTACTGATACACATGACACACACAATATGGACATTTTGCTAAGTGAAAAATGCTATACACAAAAAGTGCACACTGTATGATTCCATTTTATATGAATTTTTAGAAAATGCAAAACTAATTGATGGTAGAAAAAATCAGACTGGGTGCAGTATTTAACACCTGTAATCCTAGCACTTTGGGAGATCGAGGCGGGGAGATCTCTTGAGCTCAGGAGTTGGAGGCCAGCCTGGGCAACATGGCAAGACCCTATCTTGCAAAAAAAAAACAAAAAACAAAAAAACTAGCTGGGTGTGGTGGCATGTGCCTGTAGTCCCATCTACTCAGGAGACTGAGGTGGGAGGATTGCTTGAGCCCAGGGAGGTTGAAGCTGCTGTCAGCTATGACTGTGGCAGTGTACTCTAGCCTGGATGTAGAGTGAGACCCTGTCTGAAAACAAACAACAGTGGTTCTCGAGACAGAACAGTGGTTGCTTCTGGGGTGGGGGTTGGGTGGGGAAGGCAGTGATAGGCAGAGAATGTCTGGAAAATCGTGAGAGGAAACTTTTTGGGGTGATGATAATGGTTTATATCTCAGGAATTTTGGTTACACAAGTGTTTACGTTTGTCAAACTCAGTGAATGTACACTTAAGATTTGTGCATTTCATTGTATGTAAATTTTGTGTCAAAAGGGAAAATATGTAAACAAATATTTAACTCTAGATAAGAAGACACATGCCATATTTTGGGAGAAGTAAAACGATGCCTGTAATTAACTTTGAAAAGCATTTAAAAATAAGGTATTTGGGATAAGGAATAAAGCAAGATAAAATGTAAATCTAGGTAGAATCTACGTGGTGAGCACATAGGTGTTTGCTTTAAATTTTTATAATTTTGCTATATGTTTGAAAAGCTTCAGAATAGAATATTAAGATAATTTTTTTTAAAGGACTAAGATTTCTAGAGCTGGAGGCCAGAAGACGATAGCATCATTAGAAGAAATAGAGAATTTAGGAATAGGAAGGACAGCTTGGTGGAAGGTGTGGCATAACTGACAAGTCTTGATACCTACGAGGTCCTAAGTAATTTATGCACATATTTCCTTCTGTATTTCAATGGATCTTCACAAACACCTCTAGTCTTTAATCATCAGCACATCCATTTTCAGATGAGAAAATGGAGGTTCTGAAAAGCTATATAATTTGCTCACGGTCATTAAACTATTAGTGTGCTAGGGATAGGACTGATTATGTAATTTGCAGGCCTAGTGTAAAATGAAAATTTGTGGTTCCTTGTTCAAAAATTATTAATAGCACAACATTAAAACAAGCACAGGGCCCTTCTAACGATGAGGGCTTCTGAGACTCAGGTTTCACACACATGAAGCTAGGGCGGCAAGGAAGGTTTGAATCTCAGTCTGTCTAACAGGAAAGTCCATACTTTTTCCAGTAAACCATGCTAGGTCAGATGACTGGTTCATTTCTGTCCTCAGTGAATGAGGCATGATGGTGATGTCAGATGGTGATGTCCTGTAGCCAGTTAAAAACCAAATTGCAGGTAAGGAGTTCCTTCTGTGATGTCTGTTGTCTGTCCTCTTCTCAGTGGGCATTTGGTTATTACATTCGACCTAGGTTAGCAACGTAATTTTTGATCAAAGTCTCAACAGTGTATCTCTTTAGGTATCAAGGTACTAAGAATAACTCCTTTCATGTGTCCTCTCTGAAATTTGTCACCGGATTTCTTCTTTCTGATAAATGTTTCAGTACTTACTAGTGGCGATGAAATGTCTTCTGCTAGACATCTGGGTGAATCTGGAAGCAGAGGAACGTTTTCCTCAATTTAACAGTGGATCCTAGTAGTTGAGTTAAATGTTGGTTTCATTTAAGAGTAAGCTACTTTCTGAATGCAATTAGGCTTTCACTGATAACAGTAACTTTTACTTTAGTTGGGAAGACATATCTATTATCTCTTAATCAGACCACTCTTTTCTGTCTTTGAGGAAGAGTGGGGGATCTATAACTTTTCCCAAGAAAACTGAAAATGTCTCAATCCTAATGTTAAAGGAATTAGGCTATATTGGGTTAGGAATGAATAAACTACCCCGATGTCCTTTATCAAGTGTAATTCCTCTACTTGATTCTTAAATAATACTAAGTTTACATTTTAATAAAAAATTACTAAAATTCCAGAAAAGTCTTTCACATTACTTCCTGCTGGTCAAATTTGCAGGTCAAGCCTACAACAGGTTGCGCTTTGGGCTAAGACAGCCTCTAGAGGGCAATCTCCTTTCCTGCGAATCCGCCGTAGTCCGCTCTATCCTCCCTCTCCCCGCTCCGCCTCAGCTCGCTCTCCGCCTTCTCCCTGGCCCCGTCCCCGATTCCAGGCCCGCCCCGCACCGGTCCCATCTCCCTTCCCCGCCCTCAACTATTTCCTCCAGGCGTCGTTCTGGCCCCGCCCCTCCCTGCCGCGTAGCGGAAACGGTCGCTCTAGCTTTCTGGAGGACTTGTCATCTCTGCCCGGCGGGGGAGGACAGCGGTGGGCGGGGCTCAGGCGAGGCGTTGGAAGGGTGCGCGTGATTCTCGTTCCGTTGCTTTAGCTTCGGAGTGTTTGGCGATGGGGCAGCGGGAGGTGTGGAGGCTCATGTCGAGGTGAGTGAGAGAGCGAGCAGCCAAGGGCAGGCTCTTCAGCGGCGCTCGCCAAAGTGGGAAAAGGGCCGGGGGTGGAGACTGCTGGCCTCGAAGTTTGGAGTCGAGCTCAGGGGCGCATTTGTGAGATCCCAACCTTGGCCCACCCCAACCTTGGCCCTCCCCAAGCCCCAGCCTCCGTCCCTGTCTTTCCTTTTTCCCTCTAGCATCTTCTTTGCGGCAGTACTCTCGTTTTCTGCAACTCTAGCTCTGCAACTTCAGCCTTGTCCCCACACGACTTTCATTCTTTTGGCCTCAATTACTTTTCTTTCTTTTTTCAACTTTTCTTTCTTCAAAGTTGGGTGCAGTTTGGGGACAGGGAGGGATTCAGCTTAGAGGAATTGTGCGGCATGTTTTGTGCAGCCAACACACACAGGTGCTTTGCCACTTGCTGCACCTCTCTCTGCCCGTGGTGTGATTTTATTCAGCTTTCTTGCATGGCTCCAGCGTCAGTGCAGGCATCTGGAACTTAAAGGCTAGTGTTGAGGGACATTTAACGTGGCATGGGGGAGCATGTTTGCAAACGTTGTTTAACTTTTCAAAAATACCCCTCACTGTGTCTTGAGCTCAGCCTAAGAAATCTGGTAGCCACATCTTTAGGAAGTTAGGCTGCATGCGTCTTCAACAGCCCCACTGTCTGGCCCTGTACTGTCATGTCAGGTAGCAGCTGCGCCCACTTGAAGGGAGAAGCATGTTTATTTCCTTAAAATAAGGACAACTTAAATTACTGGATTCTTTAAGCCTTAGAGTTTGCCTTCTGGGTTTCCTGAAAAGGGATGGAGGTGTTTCTTTGACTTAAGAAGAATAGTTTCAGGGGAAAGTGTCTAGATGTCTAACACTGTATCCACAGACCTAATTCTCACTAAATATTTGTTATACATTTAAGAGTTGCTTTTCTGCTTGTTTTCTTAATACCTTAAAATTAGTCCTTGCACGAGCTCATGGAGAGATTTAGTAAATACTAAGAAAATCAGTACATGTAATCGTTACTGCCGCTTTTTCAGTGTTGTCAGCAAATAGAGAAACAAACTGGAAAGACATGTTTGTTAAAGTTAACTGACTTAGGAAAGGATCTGTCATTTCCACAATTCAGCTTGGCTTTCTTCCACCCCACGTTCCAAGATGCAGACTCTGTAGGTGAGGCCAGGACCATTTTGGGGGCTTTGATCTGAGATACCTTTTCCAGACTCAGCCCTGGAGTGGGCATTATCTTAGAAAGCAGAGGTCAAGGTGGTCCAGTCCGCAGTAGCGTAACCCTCAAGCGTATAAGGGAATACGGTGCCACGGAAAGTGTTTCTGAGAGGAGAAAAGGCTTTGGACCATGGTTGACAGTGTTAGGCAACCCCACTTGAACTCTGGCCTCCCTTGGCTTCTTTGGTACTGGCCTGTTTTTCTAATGCCACTCTCCGCCGCCTCTCCTCTTACCCCAGTGCCAGTTTAGCTCTTGGACTTTTTTTTTTTTGGTTCTCAAATCATCTCTCAGCGTAACTCGAATCTTTGTCTAATCTGACTTTCTCTGAGCTCTAGTGCTGGTCACAACCCTCTTAATGTCTCAGCTGCAACTCACATATAAATTTACACTTAAGGGCTAGGCGTGGGGGCTCATGCCTGTAATCCAAGCACTTTGGGAGGCCGAGGCGGGCCTGTCATATGAGGTCAGGAGTCCAAGACCAGGCTGGGCAACATAGTGAAACCCCCGTCTCTACTAAAAATACAAAAAAAATTAGCTGGGCGTGGTGGCAGGGGCCTGTAATCCCAGCTGCTTGGGAGGCTGAGGCAGGAGAATTGCTGGAACCTGGGAGGCGGAGGTTGCAGTGAGCTGAGATTGCACCACTGCACTCCAGCCTGGGCGACAGAGTGAGACTCTGTCTCAAAACAACAACAACAACAACAAAAAAACAAGGAAAACAAATTTGCACATAAATATAACCCTTATTCTTTATCTCTCTTGGCACTATCAGTCTTCTAGATTCTCAGTTACCTAAGTTCTTCCACACTCCTAAACGTTAACCTCTTCCTGTGGATTCAAGTTTCAACAGTAGTCTCAAAGTTACCACTTTTTCCTCTTCCCAGTGTGAATTGTTTCCGTACAAGAGTGCCAGAGTTAATCTCGCTGAGGTTTTACTTCAGTGACTGCCATTCTTCTCAGAAGCTCACAGAGGTGCACTTCTGCTTATGCAACTAAATACAGTTTTACCAGCCTGAATTTCACAGATTCGGCTCCAGTATATTCATGAATGAACAGTTACCTACTGTTCTGTTCTACTTGCTGGGAAGCATGGTTCTAGGCCTTTTTGTGATCCTGTAGCCACTGTGGACTACTTGGTGTTCCTACTGTTCCTTGGAGTCTGAAAGGAGAGCAGATAGGAAACAAATAATTAGATAAAAGTAATTTTTAGTTACCAATTCTGATAAGTGTCTTAAGGGACACAGTTATGAGAGCCAGATTAGGTAGGGAGAAGGAGTCAGGAAGCCTCATCAGAGAGGTTGCTTTTCGCTGGGTGTGGTGGTTCATGCCTGTAATGCTGGCACTTTGAGAGGTCAACGTGGGAGTTCAAGACAGTTCTGAGCAACATAGCAAGACCCCGTTTCTACAAAAAATAAGAAAAAACTAGCTGGGTATGGTGGCATACGCCTATCCTTCCAGCTTGGGAGGCTGAGGTGGGAGGATCACTGGAGCCTCAGAGTTCAAGTTTACAGTGAACTATGATTGCGCCACTGCCCTCCAGCCTGGGCAACATGGAAAAACCTAGTCTCTAAAAATAAAAATGACAGGAAGAGATTACTTTTTAGGTTGTTAATAGGCCTCATTGCCTTTTCCATCTGCTCTGTACTCTGCTGAACTCTATTGTTTTGGTTCTTGCTCTTTGCCTCTCTTTTTTACTTCTACTTAGTTGTTTCTTAGTTGATCAAAGGCTCAATCTGTGATGCTCTGTTAGGTTGTTTTCTGTGTTAGGAATCATGAGCCTGAATGCAGAGGCCGAGAAGGAAGCATTGAAAGATGCTGGCTAGATGGTAGCGTGGAGAAACTGGTGAGCTGGATAGAGTGCTCTGGAGAGGAGGCAGCTTCTCAGCTGCAGGCATTGTTGCCCTTATAGAATATATAGACTCAGGGTTTCCATTACTACTGATTTTTCTGGAAAAGCTGGAAAAACTGCATTTTTAGGTGAAATCTCTTGATTTTTAAATGTTAGTAGTTTTCTTTTTCTTCTTTTTAATCTCTGCCGTTCCATCCAGATAATGTTAGTAGTTTTAAAACACTGCTCGGCTGGGCATGGTGACTCAAGCCTGTAATACCAGCAGTTTGCGCAGCTGAGGCTGGAGGATCACAGCCCATGAATTCAAGAACGGCCTGGGCAACATAGACTGTGTCTCTACAAAAGATTTAAAAATTAGGTGTGGTAGTGTGCGCCTGTAGTCTTAGCTGTTCAGGAGGCTTGAGTCCAGGAGATTGAGGCTGCAGTGAGCCCGTGATCATACCACTGCGCTGCAGCCTGGGTGACAGTGAGCCCCTGTCTCTAAAACTAAATAAATAGAATACAGAAATAAAACACTACTGACCAATACCACAGTTGCAGTTGGCATCCTTCTGGCAGTTAGTTTTCAGCTGTCGCCTTCTCATTTATTCCTTACAGAAAACAGATTCCAATGCCTCAGTGATTGTACATGCATGTGGCATGAGACATACCTTTAGTTCTAACTTTTCTTTCAAGCTCTAGTCTTTCATCTGTTGAATATTTCTGCTTATGTCAGCACAAACTCAAATTCAGAATTGAATTTGTATTTCATCCTGCAAACCAGCGAGCTGCTTTCCCTGTCTTTTCTATATTCTCCTAGTTGTCCTGGTCTGAAATCTTAAAGTCGTTTTGGACATTCTTTTCCAGTGAGTTTTTACTCTATAATAACTCGTAATAATATCCCTCCCTTCTGTTTCCACAGCTACTGTTCTTCATCACTCCATGCCTAAATTATTGGCCTCCTGGACTTGATTTTCTGCTCTATTCACACCTTGCCTACTTCTGGGATAATAATTTTCACTAAGCACTACTTCATGATGTCATCTTCCTGCTTAAGCAGTTTCATGTAGTTGTTTAATTGCATGAGGCCATGTTTGTTTTATTGGATAATTGCAAAAAGTTCCTGAGTGATAAAGTTCTCATCTAAGACAGTTGTTTATTTAAACTACACACATCATAACCACCTGGAGGGTTTGTTAAACACAGATTTCTGGGCCCCACAGTTGCTTGTTCAGTAGGTCTGGGGTGGGGCAGAGAATTTCAGTTTCTAGTAAGTTTCCAGGGGATGTTGATGGTACTTGTCCAAGAACCATACTTTGAGAATTGTTCTAAAACAAAAAAGCCAAGTTAACATCAGCTGAAGGAAATAAGCCTGATAAAGTTAATTAAGAAATTAGAAGTAGCAGGCTGGGCGCAGTGGCTCACACCTGTAATTTCAGCACTTTGGGAGGCTGAGGCGGGCGGATCAAGAGGCCAAGAGATCATGGCCATGCTGGCTAACATGGTGAAACCCCGTCTCTACTAAAAATACAAAAAATTAGCTGGGCATGGTGGCCGGCACCTGTAGTCCCAGCTACTCGGGAGGCTGAGGCAGGAGAATGGTGTGAACCTGGGAGGCAAAGCCTGCAGTGAGCCGAGATTTTGCCACTGCACTCCAGCCTGGGTGACACAGCAAGACTCCATCTCAAATAAAATCAATCAACCAACCAAATGGAAGCAATATGATTATGTAGTATTTGGCAAGGAATTTGGTTGTATATATGTATTTTTTTGTAATTGGTCCAGAGATTTTTGTGACCTATAAATTTTGTGTACAGTGGCTTTGTTTGATAAGGTTTACATTAACTTTGAGTTAAATTCTGCCTTATATATGAAACTGGGACTTGGAGTTCTCTTTGTTTACTTGTTAAAACATTGCAGTTAGTACTTAAACTATTACATAAGAGTTGCAAATCTGGCAACACCTTGTTGATCCGACATTTGGATACTGGCCTCATTAAGGAATCTAAAGTCATTCTGGATTTTTATACTTAAAATTTACAAAAAGATAAAATTGAGTCAAGTTGAAAACATTTTAGAAATGGTGTTTTAGGGTAGTGTAGTTCACACTTTAAAAGTAATTATGAAAACCTTGTTTAGAAAGTATCCCTAAATAAGATACGCTTTGTTGCTTCAGTTTCATAATTATGAAGTGTTAGTGTTGATTTTTAATGACAGCTTCCTTCTTTGAAATCATTTAGGGGAGCTTCAAACAAAGTATCTGTGCCTGTGCCCCACCTTCAGAGTTTGATTTAATTGGTCTTGGGTGTGACCTGAGCTTTGGAATTTTCACCTGTTTCCAGGTGATTTTTTTTTTTTTGGAGACCGAGTCTCACTCTTGTCGCTCAGGCTAGAGTGCAGTGGCACAGTCTTAGCTCACTGCAACCTCTGTGTTAGAAATACCAAAATTGGGCTGGGCCCGGTGGCTCAAGCCTGTAATCCCAGCACTTTGGGAGACCGAGACGGGCGGATCATGGGGTCAGGAGATCGAGACCATCCTGGTTAACACGGTGAAACCCCGTCTCTACTAAAAAGTACAAAAAACAAAAACGAGCCAGGCGAGGTGATGAGCACCTGTAGTCCCAGTTACTCGGGAGGCTGAGGCAGGAGAATGGCGTAAACCTGGGAGGCGGAGCTTGCAGTGAGCTGAGATCTGGCCACTGCACTCCAGCCTGGGCGACAGAGCGAGACTCTGTCTCAAAAAAAAAAAGAAAAGAAATACCAAAATTGTTAGATAATTGGTGCTGTGAAGAAAAGTCAGCATAGAGACAAAAAGATTTCTCAGCAAGCCATTTTTACTTTCTGCAGAAGGGTGCTCAATCACAGATGGAACAATGGCGAGAGCACACTTGACAAAGGAAAAGCAGACATATTTATCCCTTATGCATTTATGTTGTCCTTACTGCTGTGTTGTGCATCCTTTGGCTGGAGCGGGACCTCACACTCTTAAACTGATACCCAATTTGCTAATAGCCTAAAACTTGTGCAGGGATGAACAAAGAAGTTGCTTACCAAATGTTTATGGAAGCAATAACATTTCCAAATAAGGAAGGGGCATAGGCTGTGAGCTGGAACGTGCCTGTGAGCATGTCCAATAGTTATGCAGGATAGGGCTTAACAAGGAGTTATTAGCACAAAGCAAGGAGACTTGAAGAAATTTAGTCTGTAAAAGAAACTATTATTTCTAACACTTATGATTTATTCTTTAACAAGAAGAAAAACTTTGAAGAGGAAACTTTTTACTTTCTACACTCTGCCTCCCAGGTTCAAGCTATTCTCCTGCCTCAGCCTCCTGAGTAGCTGGAATTACAGGCGCCTGCCACTATACCCGGCTAATTTTTGTACTTTTAGTAGAGACGGGGTTTCACCTTGTTGGCCAGGCTGGTCTGGAACTCCTGACCTCAGGTGATCCGCCTGCCTTGGCCTCCCAAAGTGCTGGGATTACAGGCATGAGCCCCCGTGCCCAGCCAAGTCTCCAGGTGATTCTAATGCACAGACCAGTCTTGGAATCACTGGGCTAGGATAAGAACATTTTACTTGTGGTGAGACAAATTCAAAAATGCTAGTTCAGGAATGTGAACTGTGACTGACTTAAACAAATAGGTCGTTTCTCTCTATTGTATAATTCAATTTGAATGTTATATAAAAAGAAAGAAATATAAATTTTGAAAGGTAAGTTGGATTACAAATATTTTTATAAATCCAGTCATCCAAGTTGTGGTTACAAGTGGTAACTGGTCATACTGCTTTTTGTGCAATCTCAGGCTGTTGGTCTTTGTATAATCTCAGAGTATCCTTGAAAAATTAACAGATTGTCAGTTTATCAGTTCCATTAGATAGTATATGTATCTGTACATGTGCGCAGCCCTTATCAGGCTGCTGTAGCTACTGATTCTAGCTTTGACCTCTTTCCATAGATCTGAAATTTAGTTTCTTAAACAAAAAGCATGCATCTTAGTATATTCTAACTATAGTGCACATCTGTCATTACATTGTGGGTTTCTCAAGGGCAAGAGCTATGTCTTTTAGGAAATTTTTTAAAAAGCCCAAAGCATAATGATACAACTTGATGAATTTTCACAAACTAAACATACCTAAATCACCAGCACCTGGATCAAGAAACAAGCTTTCCAGAGGCCCTCCTCATGCCTCTCTCAATCAATGCCCTTCCCGGTGTTGCCTTTTACTTTCTTCTTATAATGTACATAAGGCACTTGAGTACACTGTTCTGAAGTTTATAGCTTAGTGAACTTATACCTGCAGTCCTGTAATTAGCATCGGGATAGGGATAATTTCCAACGTTCCATGTTTGTTCATGCCCCTTACCAGGTGACCCCACCCTCACCATTTTCATGTCCATTATTAGTGGTCACTTTGGTCAAGCTGTGTCTCGGGCTTTGTATTCCTAGCCCAACAAGCACTTTTAAAACAGCAAAAATAGAAGTATGTTGTGTTTATTGTTTTGTAGCCTGCTCTCCTTTTGTGATTTGTCATGACTGCTTTTCCGTGTTAGTATTTTTAGTGGTTGTGTAATGGCTGTGTGTATTAATAGACACAGTCTTTAAAATAATGCTCTATTCTTAGATATTTACTTTGTTTTCAGTTTTTCCATCATGTAAATAATTGTGAACATATTTATCAATCAAACTTTGGTCATATTTCTGAGATTTCCCTAGTGCACATGCTTCCAGAATTAGTGGATTGAAGGGTGTGATCATTTTAAAGGCTGTGGATTTGTGTTTCCAAACTGTTTGCCAGAAAGGCAGTACCAATTTATACCTCTCTCTACAGTGTCTGAGAATGCTGTTTGTATTGCATCTTTAATAAACGTTTTTTCTTAAGAGTAATGACTTTATTTTTTAGAGTAGTTTTAATTTGATGGAAAAAATGACCTGCAAATTTGAGCAGAAAAGTTGGACAAATAATAAGGATATGTATCAACCATTACACTATCGTACAGATAAGTTTCACTGCCCTAAACATCTCCTGTGTTCCAACTGCATCCCTCACTCACTCCCCCAAACCCCTGGCAACCACTGATCTTTCTACTGATTTCATAATTTTGCCCTTTTCAGAATATCATACAGTTGAAATCAGAGTGTGTAGCCTTTTCAGATTGGCTTCTTTTGCTTAGTAGTATGTATGTATTTAAGTTTCGTCCAATTTTTTTTTGTGGCATAATAGCTCATTTCTCTTTTTCATGGCTGAATAATATTTTATATGGTTGTATTGAAATTGGTTTGTCTTCCAGCCATTGAAGAACATCTTGGTTACTTCCACATTTTGGCAGTTATGAAAAGTTACCATAAAATTCATGTGCCAAGTGGCTATACCATTTAATGTTCCCACCAGCAGTGAATGAGAGCTAAACCTTTTAAAACTTTTTGTTCTAATAATACCTTTTAGAAGAGGCTGAAACAAAAGGTGATATACTATTTGTAAACTGAAGCATGACTACCCACATTACTGTTCTCATTTTATTTCACATTTGTTTCAGGTTTAATGCATTCAAAAGGACTAATACCATACTGCACCATTTGGTAAGTTTTGCGGGCATTATTTGTATGTGTAACTTAAAATGTCATTGTTAGAGAAGTAGAGAAATACTGCTATGGCAGGTTTCCTTGACCTTGGTACATCATGGTTCTCAACCGTAGCGTCAAGACATGGCCCATATACCTCGTAGGAGGTGGCATAAGATTATGGTTAAAACCATGGTTCTTACAAGTCAGAATGTCTGGGTTAAATAATGTGTTCACTACTTCATCTTGGGTGGATTACTTGGTCTCTTACAGCTTCCCTTTTGATATATATAAAATGGGAATAATAATAGTATCTACTTTAGAATGCTTTTAAATGATAAATAAGATCATTGTATTAACCAGCGTTCTCTAGAAGGACAGAACTAATAGGACATATGTATATATGAAAGGGAGTTTATTAAGGAGAATTGACTCACATGATCGCAAGATAAAGTCCCATGATAGGCCGTCTGCAAATTGAGGAGCAAGGAAGCCAGTGATGGATCAGCCTGAGTCCTAAAACCTCAAAAGCAGGGAAGCTGACAGTGTAGCCTTCAGTCGTGGCCAAAGGCCCAAGAGCCACTGGCAAACCACTGGTACAAGTCTAAGAGTTCAAAAGCTGAAGAACTTGGAGGCTGATGTTCAAGGGTAGCAAGCATCTAGCACCGGAGAAAGATGAAGGCTGGAAGACTCAGCAAGTCAAGTCCTTCCAACTTCTGCCTGCTTTTATCCTAGCCATGCTGGCAGCTGATTAGACGATGCCCACTCAGACTGAGGATGGGTCTACCTCTCCCAGTCCACTGACTGAAATGTTAATCTTCTTTGGCAATACCTGCATAGACACACCCAGGAAAAATACTTTGCATCCTTCAATCCAATCAGGTTGACACTCAATATTAACCATCAAAATAATGCATTAAAAAATCTAGCATAGTCTTTGGGAGGCCGAGGCTGGCAGATCACGAGGTCAGGAGATCGAGACCATCCTGGCTAACATGGTGAAAACCCATCTCTACTAAAAAAATACAAAAAATTAGCCAGACATTGGTGGCGGGCACCTGTAGTCCTAGCTACTTGGGAGGCTGAGGCAGGAGAATGGCGTGAGCCCAGGAGGCGGAGCTTGCAGTGAGCCGAGATCGCACCACTGTACTCCAGCCTGGGTGACAGAGTGAGACTCCATCTCAAAAAAAAAAAAAAAAAATCTAACATAGTGCATGGCATGTAACAGTCATTTTATACGTTAGCTATTATTATAATGGTACCCTTGCAAAGTTAAATATCCATAGTTTACCAGATTGTAAGGAGGAAATACATTTTATTCACTTTTATATCTCGTATAGAGGCTCACAAGTAAATTGCACATAAAAACAATAACAGGTCATCTGATATCACTGTATTCTAGGTGGTACTGTAAGTATTTGTCATGTTATTAGCTCAGTTAATTCTCATGATAGTCCTCTGGGGTACATACTACAGATCTCTTATTTGCAATTCTAAAACCCTAAAACCAAAAGTTTTTTGTTAGTTTGTGGTAAATGCATTGGCAAAATCTGACCTGGATGTACTTGAAGCTCTTTTAGTTTTTATCCTAACTAGTGTGAACACTTATGGTTTGGTGCATAAATATAAAAACACTTTATTACTATGTAATCAAGTATTACAAGGACCTAGACTCCTCTTGGGGTATTTTATAAAGCATTTAGTATGTATTGTTTTCACAATCTAGAAAATTTTAGGAATTAAGGGATTGTAGCCTTATCTCTGTATAACAGGGCAGAAATTGAGGGACAGAGAGGCTAAGTAACATGCCCAAATGTCATAGCTAGTAATTATGAGGTGTGATTTTTGTCCCGGCTATCTGTCTTCATAGATTTGCTTTGTACGCTCTATAGCCTCTGACAGAGTGAGCACTAAGTAACTGTTCCAACTGTGCCTCTGTTAAACCTAAGGGGAGATGGGGATACAAAGCCTGGCATATCCCTTCCTAACTGTGTTAGTCTGTTTTTTTCTGTTGCTTATAACAGAATACCTGAAACCGAGGAATTTGTAAAGAAAAGGAACTTATTTCTTATAGTTAATGTAGGTTGAGAAGTCCAAGGTCAAGGTGCTGCATCTGGTGTGGGCCATTTTGCAGGTGAGTCCTCTCTGTAGAGTCCCAAGGTGGTACAGTGCATCATGTGACAAGGTGGCTAAGTATGCTAGCTCAGTTCTCCCTTTTCCTCTTACAAACCCACAGTCTTACTCCCATACTAACCCATTGATTCATTAACTCATTAATCCATTAACCCATTAATTTATGAATGGGTTAATCTGCTCATGTGAGCAGAACTGTCATGCCCAATCACTTCTTAAAGGACTCACCTTTTAGTATTGCCACATTGTTTGGAGGGGGCAAATATTTGAACTACAGCACTACCCTTACTTATTTTATTCAGCTGTTGTACATGGAGGCTGAGGAGTTTCCTAGAAAAAAAACTAGGAGCGGTGTCAGTGACTCATATTTAGACTAAGTACATAGGTGGAATGGGAAGACTTGACAGAATCCAGATCACATGGCGACTATGGTGCATGGGGCAGAAAACACCTGGAAAGAAGATAAAGACTCTCAGGGCCTGGGGGTTGAATAGTTCTGAGTCTCAGTGTTTGCTTTTGTGAGTGCCTCAAGGGTAGAGAAAATGTATCCCAAGCAATTCTTCTGTGGCCTTTCTGAGAGAGTGAGAGAGAGAGACAGAGAGAGATCCTTTTTATTTCATGGTGGAGTGATGGAAGTATGCCATTGATGGCAGTATTGCAGGCAGAGTTATGAGAAGTGGACAGGATTATTTTGTGTTAATAGTGTGACATTCGTGGTGACACTTCCAAGATAGAGGTAGGGAATAGAACCCAGAAGGGAGGACAGAATTCTGCATTTCTGCATATAAGGTTTGTCAAGCTAATGAAAGCCAGTGGAACCTGTCAGTGAAGCCTCATTTGTATCTGTAGACTAATTTGGAAATATTCTTACTACAAAAATATTCAGGGAAATACTTTTTTTTCCTTCTTTCTCCATAATCTATTTTAAACTCTTTTTTTTTGTTTTTGTTTGAGACAAGGTCTTGTTGTGTTGCCCAGGCTGGAGTGTAGTGATACTAGCTCACTGTAGCCTCGAACTCCTAGGCTCAGATGATCCTCCTGCCTTAGCCTCCCGAGTAGCTACGACTACAGGTATGGACCACCAACCCAGCTAATATTTAAATTTTTTGTAGAGATGAGGTTTCTACGTTGCCCAGGCTGGCCGCGAACTCCTGGGCGCAAATGATCTTCCTGCCTTGGCCCCTCAGTGTGCTAGAATTATAGGTGTGAGCCACCATGCCTGGCCTATTTTAAATTCTTAAACACCATTTTAATTTAGTGAGCAAAAGGTCATTTAATTTTGATCTGGATATGGAGAAAACTTCTATTTTCATTTTCTTTTTTTCCTTTTAGAAAGCAGTTCTATTCAGTATTGAGGGTATAGTGTTTGGAGTGCATGAAATGATACTGTGCATATCATTTTCATGACAGCACACATGTTCTTATTATATATGTCCAGATGGTGTCCTAGAATTATTCATAGCGCTTTTAATCCTACATCTGAATCTCTTTTCCTCCACATCTAGATTCCTAGTTCCCAAGAATACAGTGGATGATCGTGTTTTAGTCCATTTGAGCTGCTGTAACAAAATACCGTAAACTGGGTAGGTAGCTTATAAAAAACAGAATTGATTTCTCATAGTTCTGGAGGCTGGGGAGTTCAAGATCAAGGGGCCAGCAGATTTAGTGTCTGGTGATGGCCAGCTTCCTGGTTCATAGACAGCCTTGTTGGCCATCTTCTCTCTGTGTCCTCTTGTGGTAGAAGGGGTGAGGAAGCTCTCCAGGATTTCTTTTATAAGGGCATTAATCTCATTCATGAGGGCCAATGTGACCTAATCACCTCTCAAGGGTCCTACCTCTTCTGCCATCACCTTGGGGGTTAGGATTTCAACATACAAATTTTGGAGGGACACAAACATTCAGTCTGTAGTACTATACAAGCTAATAGTTAGCTTGTTAATATTTCATGGATGCTGGCAGAAGACGTGACAATCTTGGATTAGAAAAAAATTTTTTGTGAGAGGTACAACGAGCAACACTGAGCAAGTTTTCTCTTGCTCCTCAAGCCTCAGGGGAGTGATACAGAGGACCCACATGAGTGTCTGCATTTGCAGAATATTGCATGCCAGTACAACTGTCATGCGATTTGGGAAACCTGCTGGTTTTAGCAAGCTGTAAATAAGTCTGCTGTCTGTCTCAGAGGAAGACATTACCTTCTTCTTCATGGTGGCTCACAGCTAAGACCTTCTTCTTCACGGTGGCTACCTTGAAAATGACCTGGGCAAGGAGTGGTCAGGCCCTTGGGTTCATGGCATACCCATTCATAGCACACCCAGCAGTAAAGTACAGAGAAATTCCTGTGCTCATGCCAGATAGCATCTCTCAGCAGCTAAATTCCATTTCTTGACCTAGGTAGTAGTTACAAGAGTTTTGCATTATAGTAATTGACTAAGTTCTGTATTATACTTTGGGTGGTTGTCTGTGTGTGTGTGTTTTATTTTACCATAGAAAAATAGAAAAAAAATAAGACAGCTTTATCTGTAGTAGTGACATGGAAAGATGACCATGGCAGGTTGCTGAATTAACCATGGGAGGTGCAGAATAACGTACAGCATTCCATTTTTGCTAATAGTTTATGGAAAAGTGCCTGAGGAAGATAGACACTAAATCAGTAGTGTTGCAAACCAAGGCAATTTTGGTTTTCACCATTTTACGTATGGTTGCCCTCTTGAGTTAAAAACAAAAAATCTTACTGAAATTATGGGTTCAGCTGGATGTGGGGAATCTATTTTGCTTATTAAGAAAATGTTATATTTTATCAACTGACTTTATAGAAATAAGTTTTTAAGATAATTTTTAAAATTATTTTATAGTTTTAGATCTACAGGTAAGTTTAAAAGATAGTACAGAGTTCTTACATACCTCTCACCCAGTTTCAGTTTCCCCTGATGCGTTTCTACATTGCTATTATGGATTGAATTGTGTCCCCCAAAATTCATATGTCGAAGTCCTAGTCCTCAGTACCTCAGAATGTGACCTAATCTGGAAGTAGGGTTGTCGTATGTGTAATTAGTTAAGGTCATAATTGAGTAGGGTGGGCCCCGATCCAATATGACTGGTATGCTTATAAAAGGGAAATTTGCAGATAGTCATGTACACAGAATAATGTCATGTGAAGATTGGAGTTATGATGCCGCAAGCCAGAAAACTATCCGAAGCCAGGAAAGAAGTCTAGGATAGATCCTTCCCTAGGACCTTCAGCAGGAGCATTGCCCTGCTGACCCCTTGATTTCAGACGTGCAGCCTTCAAAACTATGAGACAATAAGTTTGTGTTGGTTAAGCCACTTAAGTAGTGGTACTTTGATATGGCAGCCCTAGCAAACTGCCTAATATTCTTACTATGGTACACTTATCAGAACATTGGTGTTGTGGTTTGAATATTTGCCCCCTCCAGAACTCATTTTGAAATTTAATCCCCAGTATGGATATATTGAAATGTAAGGCCTTTGAAAGGTGATTGGGTCACGAGGCCTCTGTCCTCACGAAGGATGAATCCATTCATTGATTAATGGGGTTATGAGAGTGAGACTGGCTTTGTAAGAGAAGTAAGAGAGACCTGAGCTAGCATGCTTAGCTTCCTTGACATATGATGCCCTGTACCTCCTTGGGTCTCTGCAGAGTCCCCACCAGCAAGAAGGCCCTCACTAGATGTGTCGTTTTGACTTTGGACATCAGCCTCCGTAACTGTAAGGAAAGGAATAAATTCCTTTTCTTTACAAATGACACAGCTTCAGGTATTCTGTTGTGAGCAACAGAAAATGAACTAAGACAATTTGTATATCACTGTTAACTCCAGACTTTATTTGGATTTTACCACTTTTTTTTCATTAATATTCTGTTCCAGGAATCAATGACACTGCATTTACTTGTCATGCTTTTTAGTCTCCTCTAGTCTGTGATAGTTTCTCAACTGAGCTTTCCATATTTTTCATGCCCTTGACAGTTGTAAGGAGTACTGGTCAGGTAGCCTGTAGAATACCATCTCATCTGGGCTTCTCTGTTGTTTTTTTCACAATTAGACTAGAGTTAAGGTTTTTGGCAAGAATATGACAGAGGAAAATTGCCCTTCTAATCACATAATATCAGGGAGTTTTTGTGAGTTTTGATAAATGCATCAGGGAGTATGTGATATCTACATGACATCATTGATAATGCCACCTTTTATCCCTTTGTGTAAGTATCATTTATTGTTTTCCACTACAAAGTTACTATTTTTCCCTTTCATGCTCTGCTTATTGAAAGCAAGTCAGTAAGTCCAGCCCACCCTCAAAAGGTGATGGGACAAAGCTGTGTCTCTTGGAAGGGAGATAACTACGTACGTCATTTAGAATTCTGTAAGGAAGATTATCTTTTCTCCTCTATTTATTTATTCTGTGTGGACTCATGGATATTTATTCTTTGGGCTATCATCTAATATCAAATTATTGATTGTTTCATTGTTCCAGTTCTGGCCATTAGGAATTCTTTCATTTTGGCTTCTGTATTTCTTTCACGTGACCCCATCCTTTTAATTTTTTTTTTCTTTTTGAACATTTCCTTTCTGGTGCAAGAAGGTGTGCTCTGGACTCATTTTGTGTTTTCCCTATCTTAGTGCTGGAATCAGCCATTTCTCTAAGGAGCTCTGGTTGCCTTTATTGGAGAACTGCATTTAGAAATCAAGATCTAGACTCTGGGAGTGCTCTTTGCTACTGAGTGTCATGGCTTTCTCTCAGAGAATAGAGCTAGGATAATGTATGTATGTGTAATAGAATACATATACACTATGTACTTACCCATATATTCATGCATATCTATAATTGTTTCTGTACTTATTCTGTGTATGTATATTAAACTAAACGTGAGTTCATAGTGATGTCTTTGTCTTTAATCCATTACCATAGGTCAGGGTTCATTCTGTCTTTCTACTCTTGTTCTAACTGTAACTCTGCTCCTGACAGTGAGAGCCAGGCTCCATTACTTACTAATTTAAGCCTAGTATATATGCAAAGCAGTTGCAGAATTGTTACCTGCTCCCCGCTACCAGAAAAAGCCGTGTTGATAATAGTACACTGTTGATGTACAGTTCCTTTATCATCCATATAGTTTTCAGTCATTTCACTGATTTCCAAAGTTAGTTAGCTTCCTCATCACCACAGTCACTTCACTGAGGTTATGTCATGATGTGTAATTCTGTTAGGTTCTGAAAAAGAAAAAATCCTGTTTCCCCAAATGACTAGATCCCCCCTCTCAGCCAAGGGGACCCCAGAGAAAGCTGAAAAAATGAGTTCCTGGCCAAGATGGATTGGGAGTTTGGACACACTTTGTAATACCTCCTCCCTCGTTAGCCACCATTAGGCTTTCTTCCCTAAGAGTTACACAGAGACTAGCCTAAATTTTTCCCCTGCTAATTTCAAGCAACCACCTAAGTGTTCCTTCTTTTTGCAATTTTGACACAGCAGCTGACCAGCATTCCTTCCTAATAAAAGACCAGGGATGATGGAGTGGTTCTGGCCAGTCTGTCGAGGGAGGCTGCACACAGTGGGACTCCATTTCCTCTGCTTCATCTTTTGATGTATAGGGCCTAATTGTGATACATTTAATTGTTAAGTCTCCACCCCAGAGTTAACATGGTGTGCATGTTGCATACATGTTGGCTTACTGTACATGCATGTGCCTCCTGTTTGTGAATATTCATAGCTCCTCCTGTAATTTGTTGAATATGTTTCTGTAACCAGCCAGTTCAGCATTAATTCCCGTTTCATCTTTCCCTGGCTAGAAATGCTTGCTCTTGGCTTCTGCTAGTGGCTGTGCTTCCCAGCCTGTGGGTTGGTCAGTCTGCAGCCTCTTTTATGAGAAGTAAAGCTGTCTTTTCCAAACTTACCAATCTCTGATTCTTCAGTTGACAGTTCATCTGTCATAGTCTGCATTCCATATTGGAATTCCCTGATATCCTGGGTAATTTTTTTCCTTTTTTTTTTTTTTTTTTTTTTTTTGAGACGGAGTCTCGCTGTGTCGCCCAGGCTGGAGTGCGTTGGCCAGATCTCAGCTCACTGCAAGCTCCGCCTCCCGGGTTTACGCCATTCTCCTGCCTCAGCCTCCCCAGTAGCTGGGACTACAGGCGCCCGCCACCACGCCTGGCTAGTTTTTTGTATTTTTTTTTTTTTTAGTAGAGACGGGGTTTCACTGTGTTAGCCAGGATGGTCTCGATCTCCTGACCTCGTGATCCGCCCATCTCGGCCTCCCAAAGTGCTGGGATTACAGGCTTGAGCCACCGCGCCCGGCCATTTTTTTCCTTTTTAAAAGATAGCTCATGCTATGGTTTGAATGTATGTGTCCCTCCCAAATTCATATGTTGGAGCCTAATACCAAATGTGATGGTATTAAGAGGTGGGGCTTTTTGGGAAGTGATAAGTCATGAGCACCCCACCCTTATGGATTAGTGTTCTTGTAAAAGAGGTTGAAGGGAGTTAACTAATCCTTTTTGCCCTTTTCCTTCCTTGTGCCATGTGTGGATACACAGAACTCATGAAAAATAGGGTCTTACCAGTCTCTGAATCTTGAACTTGAACTTGCCTTGATCTTGATTTTGAACTTCCTAGCCTCTATAACTGTTAGAAATAAATTTCTGTTCTTTATAAATTACCCAGTTAAAGGCATTTTGCTGTAGCAACAGGAATGGACTAAGACAGTTGGTGTACATTAAAGTTCACTGTGATGCACATTTCTGTGAGTTTTGACAAATTTATAAATCATGTGCCCACCACCCCAATACCATGCAGAGGAGTTCCATTCCCTTACAATTTTCCATGCTTCTGCATTGTAGTCAGCCACTTCTCCTTCCCCTAACTCCCTCTCCCTCCTCTGGCTATTGAGATTGACTGCCTTGTTAAGTTTTCCTTTTCTTTTGTCCCCAATTCCTTTTCTTCAGCAGTTGTTGACAAACACTAAGGTCCTTAGGCTATGGTCTTGAAGTGCTTCTCTTTTGAGATGAAGACTTTTATTTATTAGGCCTCTGTTTCCTTCCCCCACTGGAATGAGACATCAGAGCCCTAGGGCTACAAGCTTGAGGTTTTCCTTCCCCTCCCTACAGATAAAGCCTTTTGTTCTGTATGGGAGATAAAGGGAAAGGATTTAGCAGTGATCTCTGTTTCTCTCCTGAGCCAGCACCCTCTGGCTTCAGTCTTGGCTAGGAAAGCCTGGTTGGGTTCCAGAAAGAAAAGTCAGCAAGAGAGTGGGAAATGTTAACTAAGATTAACATTTTTAGTTAATCTTTCTTATGGCTTATGCCCCTGGTAAGCAGGGGCGGCTGCTTCACTTCCAATTACAACATTCATGTAGATTTCTCTTTAGACTAATTTACAGCCATTGAGACAGACAAGTGTCTGATCTTTGACAAACCTGACTAAAAGAAGCAATGACAAAAGGATTACTAATAAATGGTGCTGGGATAACTGGCTAGCTAGATGTGGAGAAATGAAACTGGACCCCTTCCTTAGACCATATGCAAAAATTATCTCAAGACGAATTAAAGACTTAAATGTAAAACCCAAAGCAGTAAAAACCCGGAAGACAACCTAGGCAGTATCATTCTGGACATAGGAATGGGCAAAGATTTCATGACGCAGATGCCAAAAACAGTAACAACAAAAGCAAAAATTAACACATGAGATCTTATTAAAGAGCTTCTGTACAGAAAAAGAAACTATCAACAAACATACAACCTACAGAATGGGAGAAAATGTTTGCAAACTATGCATCTGACAAAGGTCCAATATCCAGCATCTATAAGAAACTTAAATTTATGAGAGAAGAAAAACTTTTCAGAAGAAGATACACATGCGGCCAACCACATGTGGAAAAGAAAAAAGCTCAGTATCACTGATCATTAGAGAAATGCAAAACAAAACCATGATGAGGTACCATCTCACACCAGTCAGAATGACTATTATTAAAGTCAAAAAATAACAGATGCTGGGAGGTTGTGGAGAAAAGGGAACGTGTATACACTGTTGATGGGAGTGTAAATTAGTTCCACCGTTGTAGAAAGCAGTGTAGAAAGATTTCCTCAAAGAGCTGGAAACAGAACTATCATTCGACCCAGCAGTTGCATTACTGGGTGTATACTAAAGGAATATAAATTATACTACCATAAAGACACAGGCACACATATGTTCACTGCAGGACTATTCACAATAGTAAAGACATAGAATCAACCCAAATGCCCATCAGTAGCAGATTGGATAAAGAAAATCTGGTACATATACCCCATAGAATACTATGCAGCCGTAAAAAAAGAAGAAGTTGTGACCTATGGAGGGACCAGGAGGCCATCATCCTTAGCAAACTAATGCAGGAACAGAAAACCAAATACCACACGTTCTTACTTATAAGTGGGAGCTAAATGACGTGAACACATGGACACAAAGAGGGAAGCAGCAGACACTGGGGCCTACTTGAGGGTTGAGGATAGGAGGAGGGAGAGGAGCAGAAAAAAATAACTGTTGTATTCTAAGTTTATGTGACAGTCTGTACAACAAACCCCCATGACATGAATTTAATTATGTAACAATCCTGCGCGTGTACCCGGGGACTAAAATAAAAGTAAAAAAAAAAAAAAAAAAAAAAAAAACCTTAACACTGTTTCCTAGCATTTAGAAAAATAAATCCATGTGTATCTATCTGTGAAAAAAAGTGTCAGACTGTTTTTTTCAGGTTGTGTAAGTTTATCCTTCCCCAGTACGTTTGTTTACTTATACTCAAGAATATATCAGATGTGTGCATGTGTGTATCAGACTTTGATAATTGTCAATATGATTACAAAATATATCTTACTATTGCTAAAGTTTTGATTTAAATTTCTCATTAGAGAAACTCAGAAATTCAGATGAAATTGAAACACAACTTTTTCTGTTTAATAACTGTTCCTGTAACTTTAAGTGAATATAAATTATTTCTATTTTTATCTGATGATTTTTACAAAAATTAACTCCAATAATAAATGTGCAACTTGATTTTATAAAGGAGAACTTAAACATTGTGTAAACATGTTGCTTAATGCAGTCAAAATATGTACTTCTAGTTATTAGATTTTTGCTAATAGCTGTTTAGTTTTAATTGGCATTCTCCAGTTAAAATTTTCCAATTTCAATTTTCAATTTTACATTACACACTTTTCCCATGCAAGTTTTAAGTGTTGCCTTTACATAAAGGAATGGGTTAAGAATGGTGGTGCCATCTTCAACATACCTGACACAAACAAGCAATGGGGAAAGGATTTCCTATTTAATAAGTGGTGCTGGGAAAACTGACTAGCCATATGCAGAAAGCTGAAACTGGACCCCTTCCTTACACATTGTACAAAAATTAACTCAAGATGAATTAAAGACTTAAATGTAAAACCCAAAACAGTAAAAACCCTAGAAGAAAACTTAGGCAGTACTATTCAGGACATAGGCATGGGCAAAGACTTCATGACCAAAACACCAAAAGCAATTGCAACAAAAGCCAAAATTGACAAATGGGATCTAATCAAACTAAAGAGCTTCTGCACTACTAAAGAAACTATCATCAGAGTGAACATGAACAGGCAACCTACAGAATGGGAGAAAAGTTTTGCAATCTACCCATCTGACAGAGGTCTAATATCCAGAATCTCCAAGGAACTGAAACAAATATACAAGAAAAAACAACCCTATCAAAAAGTGGGCGAAGGATATGAACAGACACTTCTCAAAAGACGACATGTGTACGGCCAACAAACATGAAAAAAAGCTCATTACTGGTCATTAGAGAAATGCAAATCAAGACCTCAGTGAGATACTAACTCACGCCAGTTAGCATGGCGATTATTAAAAAGTCAGGCAGGCTCATGCCTGTAATCCCAGCACTTTGGGACGTCGAGGTGGCTGGATCACAACGTCAGGAGATTGAGACCATCCTGGCTTACACGTTGAAACCCCGTCTCTTTAAAATTACAAAAAATTAGCCTGGTGTGGTGGCAGGTGCCTGTAGTCCCAGCTACTTGGGAGGCTGAGGCAGGAGAATGGCATGAACCTGGGAAGTGGAGCTTGCAGTGAGCCGAGATGGAGCCACTGCACTCCAGCCTGGTCGACAGAGTGAGACTCCGTCTCAAAGAAAATAAAAATAAAAAAATAAAAAGCCAGGCAACAACAGATGCTAGTGAGGCTGTGGAGAAATAAGAACGCTTTTACACTGTTGGTGGGAGTGTAAATTCAACCATTGTGGAAGACAGTGTGGTGATTCCTCAAGGATCTAGAACCAGAAATACTGTTTGACCCCGCAATCCCATTTCTGAGTGTGTACCCAAAGGATTATAAATCATTCTGTTATAAAGAGACGTGTATACATATGTGTATTGCAGCACTATTTACAATAGCAAAGACTTGGAGCCAACCCAGATGCCCATCAATGATAGACTGGATAAAGAAAATGTGGCACATACACACCATGGAATACTAAGCAGCCATAAAAAACAATGAGTTTGTGTCATTTGCAGGGACATGAATAAAGCTGGAAGCCATCATTCTCAGCAAAATAACACAGGAACAGAAAACCAAACTCTCACTCATAAGTGGGAGTTGAACAATGAAAACACATAGACACAGGGAGGGGAACATCACGCACCGGGGTCTGTTGGCGGGTCGGGGGCAAGGGGAGGGAGAACTTTAGAACAAACACCTAATGCACACAGGGCTTAAAACCTAGATAACAGATGGGTACAGCAAACCACCATGGCACATGTATACCTATGTAACAAACCTCCACATTTAGCACATGTATCCCAGAACTTAAAAAAAGAATAGTGATGCCATGAGTCCTGATGGTTGGGTATAGCAGAGTCCTGGGAAATCACTGTGTAGTTAAAACTGTTCCTTACAGGTGTTTTATTAGTTAGTACTGCAAAATCAATTATTAAGTCTGTCGTATTATAATCTGTCTGCAAACTACTTATTCTGCCTACCCTTTCACCACTCATTTCCTCAGCTAGCCTTTGTTCCACTAATGTTTTAACATCTTAACAAACATTTCCAAATAATCATTGCTTATGGCTTAGCATGTGCGGTTTCCTCTACCTGGAATTCTCATCTCCCCTTTTTCTTGGGATACATCAAGCCCCAACTCAAATATCATCTCTATTTTCAAGTTGACCATAGCTACAATAGTAAGAATTATTTGCCCTCTCTTATCCATCTTTGCTTTCTCAGCATGTAACGTAGAGCTTAATATACAGTAGTAAATTAAAAGATTTAAGAGTATTTCAAAGTCCAAGAAATTCTAGACTGGGGTCTATAGTAAGGCAGTTTATTCAGTTGGCTCAGAAATAAAAATTTAGGAGGTGTGTATGATTTGCTTTGGAATTGTCCATCTACATAATCTAAATAACTTTAGAAACTTGTAAGATGTACCTATTCATTCCTTTAGTTGCCATTAATATGCAAGATTTGCATTTGATATGTATGTTTTGATGTTGGCTTGTGATAAAAACTTAAGAAATTTTATCATAAAGTTATTCTTTGTTTATACAGAGAATGTCCAAGCACACAGATGCAGCAGAAGATGTGCTATTGGAAAAAAAAGGTTGTGCGGGAGTCATAACACTAAACAGACCAAAGTTCCTCAATGCACTGACTCTTAATATGATTCGGCAGATTTATTCACAGCTAAAGGTTTGTAATTTTCTTATTGCAGTTATATGGATTCTTCTCAAAGTATATCATAATAGGACACTTCTGGTTTTTTCTCCCATAGAATCACATAATTATCTGGGATCTGCATCTCAGTAAGCCCCATTGATTCTTGAGGTTTCAGTGCTTCCCCTGTGCAGTTATTCTTGAGCATCCCTGGTGATAGGGAGCTCACTGCCTCCTGAGTCAGATTCTTTGATTTTTATGTAGCACTGATTTGTTTGCAAGTTTCTTTTTGTGTTCTGGCACTGTGTATTTCTTTGACCTTTAAACTAGTGATACTTTTTCTGCCTCTGAGAGAATGAGTGTTCAAATCTAATGTGCTTCCACCTGATGACCTTTTCATTTGAAGACAGCTGCTTTTTTTTTTTTGAGACAGAGGAGTCTCGCTCTGTCGCCCAGGCTGCAGTGCAGTGGCGCCATCTCGGCTCACTGCAAGCAAGCTCCGCCTCCCGGGTTCACGCCTTTCTCCTGCCTCAGCCTCCGGAGTAGCTGGGACTACAGGCGCCTGCCATCACACCCCGCTAATTTTTTGTAGTAGAGACGGGGTTTCACCGTGTTAGCCAGGATGGTCTCAATCTCCTGACTTCGTGATCTGCCCACCTCAGCCTCCCAAAGTGCTGGGATTACAGGTGTGAGCCACTGCGCCCGGCCAGACAGCTACTTTTAAGCTGCCTGCTTTTTCTCAGAGAAGGCCATAAACTTTTGTAAGTGAACAGCATGGAATAGTAGAAAAACAGGACTTAAAGTCAGACTGTCTGGTTTGAAACTCGGATTTCTATTTATTAACTGTGTAAGTTGGGAAAGTTAATCTCTCCGTACCTCAATCTCCTCAGCTCTGAAATGGGGATGATGATATGTAAAAATTAAGTGAATAGTGTATATAAGTACCTGATGTAGTCTGCTATGCAGATGTAGAACAAATCCTAGTTTTCCCCTGGCTACCAATTCCTTAATTCTTCATTCGATGAGTCTGTCTTCCATTCTTGTGTTTCTGTTTGAGATACCATGATAATATGTCTCAAAATGTGATACATAGAAATAAGCCAAATGTTGCAAATAATAAAGTTGGGCCAGAGTGGAAGAAGTTAGAAATGTTCATGTTAGAATAACATTTCTGTTAATGTAATTAATATAGTCCAGTATTGCATGAACCTTTTGGACAATCACGTCTGTCCAGCTACGTCTTCCTTGTGCGTTACATATTTATTCTGTAGTACAGGTTGAACATCCTTAATTCAAAATGCTACAAAATTCAAAAACTCTTTAAGTATCGACATGACGCCGCAAGTGGAACATTCCACACCTGGCCTCATGATGGGTTGCAGTCAAAACACAAGTGCACAACACACTGTTTATTCAGCATCCCTAAGGGAAAAAATTAATTACCTTCAGGCTATGTGTATGAGGTATATATGAAACCTAAAGGAATTCCCAATCCCCAAGATATGTCATTCTGTATATGCAAATATTCTAAAATCTAAAAAAGTCTGAAACACTTCTGGTCCCAAGCATTTCAGATGAGGGATACTCAACGTGTATAGATTGATAGAACCCCTGTTAAGTTTTCTGTCTGTAGGTAACTAATTTTTCATTTCGTCCATTGTTCTGGACTTTCACATTTCATTGGCTCTTGATTCTTTCATCCTACTTTTTTGTTAGCTGTCTTTACCAATCCCAAATCACTTGGATTTTTTATCAATATTATATGTGGTTTCACTCTGTTACTTACACATTAACAGTAAGACAGTGAGCCCTGTATCAGCACAGTAGAAAGGTTATTGCTATGTTTATCAGCAGTCTTTGGGTTGATTTGTTCGCCAGCTTTATATGTTTATGTAACATTATTATTATGCCCATATTTGTTCATCTTGGTATCAAAGTTATGGCAAAGATTTCAGGTGCCATCTTGAAATTTGGATCACACAGTGTACTCATCTAGCAACCTTTTGAAATAGCCTAAGCCTCTACTTTATCTGGGAAAAGCAAATGAAGTTCATTCAGTGAAGAATGGGATGAGATTTGTTCTTCTGGATATCCCTTATATAAGAATATGTACTGTCACACACATATATGTATATGAATATATTATTGCGTATATGTGCATATGCATATAACTTTAATGAGTTTGTGTTTATAATATGTTTATACCATCTTCTGTTACATTTGAATAGAAGTGGGAACAAGATCCTGAAACTTTCCTGATCATTATAAAGGGAGCTGGAGAAAAGGCATTCTGTGCTGGAGGTGATATCAGAGGTAAAAACTTTTCCCTTTCACCTGAATGCTGTTCCCCGCCCCACTAAAACTGATCAAGTATTGTCAAATTTTTATAGTAATTTGTAATTTGCTTTACTTCTTAGAATTTTTTATTATAAAGTTAATACATTCTTAACTTTGAAAAAAGAAAAATTTGAAGACTTAACTTTCTGCAGTTAGTATTAGCAAACGAGGAGAATAGCTGATTTTTTTTCTCACTACACAAATACCCTTTTGAAATTTAAATATGTTGTCTCTCTCCCTGAATCATCACAAATAAAATGTCCAGTTAGGGTATATGGGTCCACTTTATATTTTAGAAGAGCTGATATTAAGCAGTTCTGTCAGTCTTGTGACCTGACTATCTGGCCATGTTGACTTGCCATTCTCCAAAAATGACGTGCTCTCATATGTTCATAATTTTTCCTATGCTTCCTACTATTCATGATCCCAAACCAACCATCTTCTATGTACTTATTTATAGCATTTATCCTGTTACATTGTAAATATACTTTACATGTGTTTAAACATGCTGAGATAAAAAGAGAAACTGTCTTTATTTTTCATAATTGTTTAGGTCAGTCTGTCTGTACACATTTAAATGTTAAAGACAAAAGAGAAGAAATATCTGTTCTCAGCATCAGTGTCATGGTCATAATCACTGTAATCATGATTATAGTATAATCATGAGATTATACTATATAATTTCTGATTATATATAGTATAATATACTATGTATAATATACTCTGAGTATATATAGAGACACTGATGCTGAGAACAGACATTATAGTATAATCATGATTATAGTCATAATCACTATAATTGTCCATATTATATATACAGTATATTGAAACTTTTTGCATTTTGTTCCTTGTGGAATTGGTAGGGTTTGGGGATTTTTTTTTGTTTGTGTTTTAATTTTATTTGTTTGTTGTATTAAGACAACCATCTTTGGGCTTGTTCACCAGACTTACGTGAACCATTACCTTAGGAATAGGAAATAAGCTGGATTCAGGATATAATTTCGGATACTTATTAATGAATTTTAAAATTGCAGTTTAATGAAAACTTTGCTTGAACTGATCTGTTAACTGAATTGTTTTTGAAATCTGTTGTTTTGCCTACAACATGCATTTTTTTATTATTATTATTTTATTTATTTATTCATTTTTTTGAGACAGAGTTTCACTCTTGTCACCCTGGCTGGAGTGCAGTGGCACGATCTCTTCTTGCTGCAACCTCCACCTCCTGGGTTCTTACAATTCTCCTGCCTCAGCTTCCTCAGTAGCTGGGATTACAGGTGCCTGCCACTATGCCCTGCTAATTTTTGTATTTTTGGTAGAGATGGGGTTTCACCACATTGGCCAGGCTGGTCTTGAACTCCTGACCTTAGGCGATCCGCCTGCCTCGGCCTTCCAACAATGTGCATATTTTAAAAATACTGTTTTTCATCCTTGAGTTAGCCTTTTGTCTGGCCTGTGATCTTTGTCAGTTTACAGATGGGCAGAGCTTTGTGTGTTGAGTTTATTAGCTTCTTCTGACTGAGCTATTTCTGCATATAGGCCTAATTTTATACTGATGTTTGGAAATAACAGTTACAAATTGTAGAATTATTGTACTTTACACATATAAAGCAGTGGATTCAAGTCCAGGAAATGTAGTTTCTTGAAAGATTGTAGTCCAAAACGATAAGTGGACACTCAGAAAATTTTCAAAAAATGATTATGAAGGACATTTAATTTTAATTTAGATGAAACTAATTGATTAGAATAAAAATTAGGTCAGAAAAAGATTTGAAGGAAGTTTGAGAAGGTTTTTGAGGTAAAAGAGTTTCATTCCAAAGGCGATAAAACTTATATTCCTTTCCTTTTAGAATTGGCAAGCAGTGATAAGAGCTGAATAAAAGATGATAGACAATGACAGTCATTTTTTGTTTGTTTGTTTAGGTATATATCTGTGAAACCTCAGAGTGGTAAAAGTAGATGTCAGATCTTTCTTTTAAAAACCAGTAAAAGGGCTGGGTGCAGTGGCTCACACCTGTAATCTTAGCACTTTGGGAGGCTGAGGTGGGAGGATTGCCTGAGCTCAGGAGTTTGAGACCAGCTTGGGCAACATGGTGAAACCCTGTCTCTACTAAAATACAAAAAAGAAAAATTATCTGGGCGTGGCTGCATGTGCCTGTATTCCCAGCTACTTGGGAGGCTGAGCCAGGAGAAT
>NW_012114633.1:3135538-3140669 GCF_000951035.1 Colobus angolensis palliatus
GCCAATATAGTGAAACCCCGTCTCTACTAAAAATACAAAAATTAGCTGGGCTTGGTGGCGCATGCCTGTAACTCCAACTACTTGGGAGACTGAGGCAGGAGAATTGCTTGAACCCGGGAGGTAGAAGTTGCAGTGAGCCAAGATTGTGCCACTGCACTCCAGCCTGGATAACAAAGCGAGATTCTGTCTCAAAACAGACAAAAAACAAACAAGAGAATTCTAGAGTTAGTGTAAAAGTCGGTAGACAACATTTTGTGTGTAATACTTTCCTGTAAAGGAGGAAACATATTTATGAAGTGTTTAGTTTGTGTTTTAATAGATAAATCTCAAAGGATTTAAAGATAGGAAAGGCATATGAGTTGCAGTATATAGAAGAGGAAACTTTGTTAGCAGTCTTGAGATTGACTGGAGGAAGAATATGGTAGGAGATGTGAACTCTGGGTAATAGAAGATTGCAATAGAAGTGAAACCATTTGATAGTGTTCACTATTCAGTAGATATTTACTGAGCATTTGTTTTTTAAGCCAGGTAATGGTATGCTGTAGCAATGTCTTTGAGAAGTTACATTTCTTTTGATGTTAGTAAATAAGAATGTCAGTGTATTATTTACCTGTCTAGCCTCACCTTTTCCCTTTGCCCTTTAGTCTTTTAAAACTGTTTGATTCTTGATTTTACTCTTCTTTCTTGACTTTGAGGCTTTGTAGGGTACTGCTTCCCCTACTCAGAATTTTTCTTCCTGTCATTTTCTAGGAAATTCCTATTTACCTTTTCAAACTTGGCTTAGGGTTACCTCTTCTAGGAAGCCTTCTTTTAATTAATTACACATCTCCTGCTCCCATTCTCACAGCACCCCAATTCTTATAGGAGAAAGAATATGTTTTAGTATCAATCTGAACTCCAGGACAGCCATCTTGTGTTGCTGTCTTTATTATCTGCAACACCTAAAACATTACTTGGTATGTAGTAGGTGCTCAGTAAATGTTTCATGGGGGAAATGAATGTGACAGAAATATTTAAGGATATGGGATACGTTGTAGTGCTATACACATAGATGTATAATACATTTTGTATTAAGATATATTACCAAAAGAAATGTATGTCTAGCAAATGTTAAGTGCTAGAGAAAACAATCAAAAGAAAATGTGGTTTGCTGCAATATATTATTATTTTTTTTAAAGAGACAGGGTATCACTCTTCTGTCCAGGCCAGAGTACAGTGGTATGATCCTGGCTCACTGTAGCCTCAGTATCCTGGGCTCAAGTTATCCTCCCAGCTCAGCCTCCTGAGCAGCTGGGACTACAGGCACGTGGCACTGCAGCCAGCTAATAAAACATGTTTTGTTGAGTCTCACCAGGCTGGTCTCAAACTCCTGGCCTCAAGGAATCTTCCCACCTGGTTTCTCAAAGTGCTACAATTACGGTTTGAGCCACCATGCCCAGCCTGTAATTTCTAATCTAACATTTTGTAAGAAGCATGGAAAACAAGAATAGGAATTTTTGCCTCAAAGCTTTGACACTGGACTATGGATCTGTGACTATAATATAATTTCTGTGGCAGGGGCAACTTCAAAACTTTAACAAGTCATTTTAGAGTACTCCCTTTCCCCCAGTATTTAATTATCATAATACTTTTGATCTAGTTGACAACGTTGACTATTAAATCGTTTTTTTTTTTTTTTGTAATCTTCCCTTCCTAGTGATCTCGGAAGCTGAAAAGGCAAAACAGAATATGGCTCCAGTTTTCTTCAGAGAAGAATATATGCTGAACAATGCTGTTGGTATGTGTGTTCTGCTCAGAGCTTTGGAAATGGAATAAAGAAATGAGGTGGACAACCGGGTGCGGTGGCTCACGCCTGTAATCCCAGCACTTTGGGAGGCTGAATGGGTGGATCACCTGAGGTCAGGAGTTTGAGACCAGCCTGGCCAACATGGTGAAACCCTGTCTCTATTAAAAATGCAAATATCAGCTGGGTGCGGTGGCATGTGCCTATAATCCCAGCTACTTGGGAGGCTGAGGCAGGAGAATCAGCTTGAGTCTGGGAGGTGAAGGTTGCAGTGATTCGAGATCACACCACTGTTGCCAGGCTTTGTTTTTAGCCTGGGCAACAAAGCAAGACTCCGTCTCAAAAAAATATCAGTATGAGAATATGGATTTCTGATCATGTGGTAGCTTTAGCTTTCTTGGGGGAAAAACCTTGGGTTCCAGTTTTCTCTATAAAATGAAGTATATAGTATCGTTTCCTAATTCTTAGAGAACTTGGGAATAAAAATTTCTTTATATTCAAGGTTCAAGGTTTCATTGGAGGTGAAGCAGTGTTTTTATCAAGCATGTGTTTCAAAAGTTAAGATACAGGAAGTAACATAATAAATACTTGTGTACCCTCTAGCCCAGAATTAACAGACATCAATATTTTATTTTTGCTTCATGATTTAAAATGTCTTCAAAAGAAATATAATACTGCAAGTCTGGAAGTTACATTTCAGTTCATTTTTTTGCTTTCCTCAGTGCCATTACTTTCCCCAGAAGCAACCATTTATCCCTCCTCAAAAACAACCATTGTCATTAATTTTCAGTGTATTCTCCTAGACCATATTTGACATTTTTACTAAATACTTGTGAACTAAAAGATTTTAAGTAAGAATTTGATTGAATATGTGATATTAAAGTATTTTGACATAGTTGAAAAAATAAATTCAGGTTTTCTCATGTGCCTTTTAGACAAACATATTTATATATTGGCATAAAAACATGAATTAATATCTAGTAGATTAAACACATGGGGATATATATGTTTTTGTAAAAACATGAATTGATGAAAATAATTACTATGATGAAAAAAGCTGTGCAATAATTTAACATTAAAGTATTTAAAATAGTAAAACATGTTTATTTTAATTTTATTATTTATTTATTTATCTATTGAGACAGAGTCTTGCCCTGTCACCCAGGCTGGAGTGCAGTGGTGCGATGTTGGCTCACTGCAGCCTCTGTCTCCCAGGTTCAAGTGATTCTCCTGCCTCAGCCACTTGAGTAGCTGGGATTACAGGCATGCACCACCACACCCGGCTAATTTTTGTATTTTAATTAAGGACAGGTTTCACCATGTTGGCCAGGCTGCTCTCGAACTCCTGACCCTAGGTGATCCACCTGCCCCGGCCTCCAAAAGTGCTGGGATTACAGGCGGGAGCCACCGCACCTGCACCTGCGGTGTATAAGTTTATAAGTTTAAAGACAAAATAGAAATACAAAACATTGTATCATATTTTATACAGCAAAGTAGACAAATAGAGGCTGCCATTTTTTGAACTCTCCAGTTCTTTTTGTTTTTTAGCTTTTATTTTAGGTTTGAACGAAAAGATTTTTACTTTGTGTTTAGAAATTTACATAAATACTATCTTACTGTGTATACCATTCCATAAATTGTTTTTAACAACATGGAATATAACTGTTCTGTGGTATCCAATATTATGATTATATCCCACATTAATTATCTGTTCTACATATTTAATGGATATTTTAGCTTCCAATAGTTACTGACATAGATAGTTGTACTCTTGTATGTGCTCCCTTATTTCCCATGCACAAAAGTTTCTCCAGAAATAATATGTAGAATGGATAGATCATAGTGTTTATGCATCATTACTTGGTTTTCAAATTCTTTAAGATGCGTTTTCTACATGTCTTTTGTCTTGGCTGCTGTTGGACTTTGGGTCTTCCATATGAATTTTAGAATTGTTTTATCTGGTTTCACAAAAGTTTCTACTGAGATTATGATTAGACTTAGAATGAATTATGGGTTAATTTGGAGGGAGTTGACATCTTTGAGACTGAGTCTTCTCAACCATAATTTGGCATAGCTCTTCCTTTTTTTTTGTTTTTTTAAAGATAGGGTCTTGGTCTGTTGCCCAGGCTGGAGTGCAGTGGCATGATCACAGCCCACTGCAGCCTCAGCCTTCTATGCTTAAGTGATCAAGTGTTCCTCCCACCTCAGCTTTCTGAGCAGCTGGGAGCACAGGTGTTTGCCACCACACCTGACTATATATTTTTTAAGAGATGGGGTTTTGCTGTATTGCTCAGACTTGTCCCGTACTGCTGACCTCAAGCAATCCTCCCACCTTGGCCTCCCAAAGAGCTTAGATTACAGGTGTCAGCCACCACACTGGGCCCTGGTTTTTTGTTTAAAATCAAAGATTAAGTTGTTAAATGATAACGAATAGATAGGATTGTGTTGGATTGACATTTAAAAATACGTATTTTATAAGCCATACATTTAGTCATCTTTGGTGTTTCTTGCTAAAATTTCCTAGGGAGAATCTTGAGTATATATAATGTGGGTTTTTTTTTAGAAAAAGGTAATGTATTATAAACACTGTAACTAAAATTACAGCTCTATTTCTTTCAGGTTCTTGCCAGAAACCTTATGTTGCACTTATTCATGGAATTACAATGGGTGGGGTAAGTAGACTTTTTACTCTGATCATTGATGTGAGTTGTATTAAAAAGAAGTTAATAATTATTAGGCAGAAATGAGCTGATGAATGTAATATAATAGACCTCATTGAAACATAATTGTGTGGATTTTGGATCCTGACAGATTTGAGATATAATATTTGCTTGTAGCAGTTTTAGACTCCCAGCCCAAAAGAATATTTTCTGTTCTTAATTATGTTATATGGCTGGGCATGGTGCCTCACATCTGTAATCCCAGCATTTTGGGAGGCCAAGGTGGACGGATCACTTGATGTTAGGAGTTTGAGACTAGCCTCGCCTACATAGTGAAACCATGTTTCTATTAAAAATACAAAAATTAGCTGAGCATGTGATCTCAGCTACTCAGGAGGTTGAGGCACGATAATTGCTTGAACCCAGGAGGTGGAGCTTGCAGTGAGCTGAGATTGCACTACTGCACTCCAGCCTGGGTGACAAAGTGAGACTGTCTCAAAAATATATATATATATACACACACACACACATACACACATTATATGCTATTTTAATTTTTTGAATTAGCAAGTTTTTTTAAGCAATGGAAACTTTTTATCTTTTAATATGTAGAGCCTTTTTTCTACTTAAAAATAAACTTTTCAGGAGCTTCAGAAGAGAAACTAGAATGTTGAGTTTTTTTTTTTTT
>NW_012114633.1:3147054-3147457 GCF_000951035.1 Colobus angolensis palliatus
GTGTCAGACTGCCCCTAGTGGGGGTGTCTCCCAGTTAGGCTACTCAGGGGTCAGGGACCCACTTGAGCAGGCAGTCTCTGTCCCTTCTCAGATCTCAACCTCCGTGTTGGGTGATCCACTGCTCTCTTCAAAGCTGTCAGACAGAGTTGTTTGTGTCTGCACAGGTTGCTGCTGCTTTTTTGTTGTTGTTGTTATTCAGCTGTGCCTTGTCCCCAGAGGTGGAGTCTACAGAGACAGGCAGGTTTCCTTGAGCTGCTGTGAGCTCCACCCAGTTCTAGCTTCCCAGTAGCTTTGTTTACCTACTTAATCCTCAGCAATGGTGGGCGCCCCTCCCCCAGCCTCACTGCTGCCTTGTGGTTAGATCGCAGACTGCTGTGTTAGCAATGAGGGAGGCTCCGTGGGC
>NW_012114633.1:3148108-3157641 GCF_000951035.1 Colobus angolensis palliatus
CTAGTGAGATGACCCCAGTACCTCAGTTGAAAATGCAGAAATCACCGGTCTTCTGTGTCGCTCGCGCTGGGAGTTGGAGACTGGAGCTGTTCCTATTCGGCCATCTTGCTCCGCCCCCTGGATTCTTTATGAAGTTGTCTGTAACTGCATTTCTGTCAGTTGACAAATATTCTGCCTCTGTGCTATTACAGAGAAGTCTAAAATGTAACTGACATTGATTAACTTGACCTGGAGTTAGAGAAAACATGAAATAATTACAAAACAATTGGTAAATTGTAAGGTACTGACAAAGATTAGCCTTTAAAGAAGTGAGGGGTCAGAATGGGTCTTCATGGCAGGAAAGGGCTGCATGGAGAAGATGGTGAATTGAACTGAGCCTAGAAAGGTAGTGGAGGAGAGAAAAAGTAATGTCTTTTCCTCACCGATTGCAGGAGTCATGGCCAGTATCCGTATAACAAAAGGCAGATTAACAATAGAGGAGCATAACACATTTATTTAATCAAAGTTTTACATGACATGGGAGCCTTCAGAAATGAAGACCCAAAGAGCCACAGATCCAGGAAAAACTGTGTTTTTGTGTGTAAGTTCAATGAACAATGGATGGTCACATAGAAGTATGATTGTACAAAAACGGTATTATTCATTAGTAATAAATGGGGGAACTTAAGTAGGCTTGTTTGTTGAGATTCTTCTTGGCCTCTCTGTGTAACATTCCTTTCCTCCAGGAATAGAATGGGACCCTTGTCACATGAGGGTTTAATGACTTTCAAGGCCAGGTGTCGTGGCTCATGCCTGTAATCCTAGCACTTCGGGAGGCTGAGGTGGGTGAATCGCTTGAGGCCAGGAATTCGAGACCAGCTTGGGCAACATGGCGAAACCCCATCTCTACTAAAACTACAAAAATCAGTTGGGTGTGATGGTGCGCACCAGTAATTGCAGCTACTGGGGAGGCTGAGGCACGAGAATTGCTTGAACCTAGGAGGTTGTAGTGAGCTGAGATCATGCCATTGCACTCCAGCCTGGGTGACAGAGCGAGACTCTGTGTCAAAAAAAGAAAAAAAAAAAAGAAAAAAAGACATACTTTCAGAAGAGGTAGGTTAGAGAACTTCTTTATGGCCAACTGTCCCACAAAAAGGTGGGGGAACGTCACAATGGCCTCCAAGTGGCCATAGTTTGGGGTAGCATGTCCTGAGCCATGACAATTGGTAGGACATAGGTAGGTAGGACCCAGGTAGGTAGAGTCTAGGTGTGTAGGTAGTATGAAGCCAAAAGGTGGAATTTTTGAAATTCCACCTGTTCAGTGTTTTAAGGAATGATTTGGAATACAAGTAGTTCCCCACTTTGTTCTAGTAGAACCACCCTAAATAAGGACCAGGAATTGCTTAGATCTTGCACATCATTTTGGGAAGGGATTCTACTAGCAAGGGCGATCTGTACCTCTCTGCTTGGCAGAAACTGAGTGTGGGTTGGTTGTGCTTTAACCTGGGGAAGATGAAAGCTCTCTGAAAAAAATACTGTAGAATAAGAGGAAGGGAAAGAATCTGAAGCATTGAAGGAAGAGCTGCCCTGTGAATGTGAAAGAAACCAGGAGGAAATGAAGACAAAAACAATGGGCATACCCAACAGCGTGAAAAATAAATGTGACCCCATTAAAACAGGAAAGAAATCCCATAAGGAGAGAGCAGACTCAGATGAAAGGGCTACAAGTTGAAAAAGGGAAACAGATAACAGGGAGGATGACGGGGAACTAATACACAGTATTACACAGTCATACACAGTAGCAAAACTGACATTCTATTTCAGTGGCATTAGATTAGAGATGAATTTAATATTACAGATAGTGAAGTATCTGTGGAGAGTAAACTTGAGAAACTCTCACAAAGCATTAAAAAAAATACGTAAGTGATGAAAATGAGTGTTTTGAGGTAATGACTATGAAAGAAAATTACTGGGAACCCAAAAAAGGAGTGATAAATATTCCATTGAAAGTAAATCAAACACTTGGAACAGAAATAATGATCAGATATGATGAAATAAGACTTTAAGTAAAAACAAAAACTCCCAAACTCAGATATATATAATTAAAGGAAACACAGAATTTCAGATAAGCGAAAAGAGACCCACACCTAGATAAAAGCTCAGGTAAATTTTTTAAAATTATAAACCTTAAGAGAAAAAAGCTAACTGTGAGTAGTCAGGCCAAGGAATCAAGGTAAATGGGGTGATTAGTGAATGCATGTTATATACAGATTTCTTCAGATTGCTCTGTTACACAGTGTGACAGAAGTCAATGGGTTGAGAAGTTGTGAAGTAGTTAGGATCCAAGAGTTTTCTCCCCAACTAAGTTGTTATTAGTATAAATATAAAATAAAAATATTATCAGGAATGGTAAATATATTGCTGACATATTATTGAGAATATTTCAATAACTATTTGGTCTAGTTGACCAAGAGATCACTTAAAGCTATAACTCAAGACTCTTTCTGATATGAAAGGATTGGTGAAGTGCCCTTGGTGCTATTAAGTGGGCAGAACTTCCATTTTTTTACAGAAGCCTGAGAATTATATTGCTTTAGCACAGCATGTCTGAATGCACTGGCCATGTTCTTCAGTGCTGGGGCTTGTGTAGCTTGATATAGTGTTTGTATATTATTCCTCATGTGTAACAACCAAGAATATTTATTTCAAAAGAAAGACTGCAGTGAAACAGACCAAGATAATGTTGTCTTGAATAGATGAATATGCTGCTGCTGCTTCATACTGGTCTCTGTTTTCAGTATTTAAAGAGCATAAATAACTTTCAAATAAATATATACTTTATATCAGCCTTTCTTAACGAGAATTCCACCAGAGGATTAAGTCTTAATGCCCTAAAATGTTCTTGGGTTTGCCTAGAGAATCCGTCTCTAGACTGGGGCCTAGCAGTCTGTTTGAGCAAGCCAAGCTCTCCAAGTAATTCTGAGTCATGTTAATTTGAGAAACAGGGCTCTAAGCCATCCCTTGAATATAATAAATTGGTTCCTATTTCTGTCCTGTGCTTCTTGAATGGTACTAGTTATGTACTATCCTTGGAAGAATTGAGAATATAATCACATCATTTGCGGTCATCTGTGGTTCAGATGAGGAACCCCTGAGAAAGTTTGTTTTATACTATATTGTATCTGCTCCCTTAAAAAAATTGTGTCTTTTCTTCCATCAGGTATGCCCAACCACATGCATCCTTAAAGACTGAAGTTCTACCCTCTTTTTTAATAGTCATACATAGTATGGATTGAGCATCTCTTGTCTGAAATGCTTAGGACCAGGAGTGTTTTGGATTTTGGAATATTTGCAATATGTTATAAATAAAGTTTCAGTGCTGCAAAAGAAATAGCACTCGAATATAACATTTTATTTTTAATTCTCAGCAAGGCGATGTACTTCTATAGAAGGGTGTGCCCTTACAGATGGAGCAGTGGTGAGCACACACCTGGAAAAGGAAGGGGGAAGGAGTTCTTATTCCTGATAAACATGGCCCCTGCTGCTGTGTCATTCCCCTGTTGGCTAGGGTTAGACCAGACAGGCTAAATTAATTCTGATTGGCTAATTTAAAGAGAGTGATGGTGTGAGTGGTTTGGCAGAAAAAATGGTTATGGCAGAGCAGTAAATTGGAATGAGTCAGGGTGGAGCAGGTAATCGAAAAAGGTTGCGTTATGGGGAAGTTAAGTTTAAAAGTAGAAGGCAAAGAATTGAACATACTGACACTGATCCTTTGAAGAGAAATTTAGAACTCATATCTAACAACTTAAATCTTAAATCCAAAAATCTGAAATCTGAAATGTTCCAAAATCTGAAATATTTGGAGCACCAACGTGATACTCAAAGGAAATGCTCATTGGAGCATTTCAGATTTCAGAGTTTGGATTCAGGATGCTCAACTTACACTACAATTAGATGTGATTTCTTCTTCCATTGAGTCAGTGCTTTCAGTCTGTACTCTAAATTTGGTGTTTGTACTTTATTGTTACTTTATATCTCATCTTCCCAATTGTATTAGATGGTCTGGAAAGGGCAAGAATTATCCTACCTTTTTTTTGTTTTGGCCTTCCCATAACAACTAGGAATGTACAGTTATAGAGAAATTTTTAAACAATTATACCCTAAATAATAAACATCTTGTATAGCCTTTGAAAGGGTAAACAACAGGCTGGAAGTGAACAGTTTCTTTTTTTTAGTAGTGGGGTTTTGTGTTTATCTTGGTTTTGAAGGCCACACTTTTCACGTCTGATTTACAAACTTCTGTGATTTGAGCATGGGTTGTCCCCACCAAAACCCATGTTGAGGCTTGTTTCCAATGTGGTGGTGTTGGGAGATGGTGCCTTTAAGAGGTGATTATGTTGTTAAGATGGATTAGTATCTTTCTTGCAAGACTGGGTTAGCTCTTGTGGGAATGTTAGTTTCTGCGAGAGCAGGTTGTTGTAACGTGAGGTTGCTTCCTATGTTTTGGGCTTTTTACATGTGCCTGGTACTTCTTCTGTTTCTCTGCCATGTTTTCATGTAACATAAGGCCTTCACTAGAAGCTGCCAGGTGCAGCCTCTCAATCTTGAACTTTCCGGTTTGTAGAACCATCACCTAAATAAACCCATTTTTAAATTTTGTTTTATAAATTACCCAGTCTGTGTATTCTGTTACAGTAGCACAAAATGGACTGAGACAGAAAATTGGTACTGAGAAGTGTTTCTAATAACAAATACCTGGCCGGGCGCGGTGGCTCAAGCCTGTAATCCCAGCACTTTGGGAGGCCGAGACGGGCGGATCACGAGGTCAGGAGATCGAGACCATCCTGGCTAACACGGTGAAACCCCGTCTCTACTAAAAAATACAAAAAAACTAGCTGGGCGAGGTGGTGGGCGCCTGTAGTCCCAGCTACTCCGGAGGCTGAGGCAGGAGAATAGCGTGAACCCGGGAGGCGGAGCTTGCAGTGAGCTGAGATCCGGCCACTGCACTCCAGCCTGGGCGACAGAGTGAGACTCCGTCTCAAAAAAAAAAAAAAAAAACAAATACCTGAAAATGTGGAAGTGGCTTTGGAATTGGGTAATGGATAAACACTTGAAAGAGTTTGGAGGAGCAGGATAGAAAAAACCCTGTATCGCTGTGAATGGAACATTAAGGGTGATTCTGGTGAGGGCTCAGACGAAGACAAGGCTGGGGAAAATGTGGAACTTCTTAGAGATTATTTAAGTGATCATGGGCAGAACGTTAATAGAAATATGGACAGTAATGGCCATTTTGTGAGGACCCAGATGAAAATGAGGAACAAGATATTGGAGTAAAGGGCATCCTTGTAATAAAGTGGCGAAGAACCTGGCTGGATTGGGTCCATGTCTCAGGGCTTTATGGAATTCAGGATTTTAGAGCCGTGAATTAGAATGCCTGGAAGAAGACCTATCTAACCCACAAAGCATTCAAGCTGCTGCATGGCTACTTTTAATAGCTTACATTAAGCTGTGAGAGGGAAAAAAATGACTGAAGATGAAATTTATAGTCAAAAGGGAAAGAAAGCAGAAAGATTTGGAAAACTCTCGGCCTGGCCACGTAAAGAGTGAAAAAAATTTTTGGGAGAGGAAACCAAGGTATGGCCCAGCAATTTTTGCTAAGGAGAGTAGTACTTAATAGAAGGGATTATCAAGACAATGGGAGAAAGACCCTCAAGGCATTTCCGAGATCTTTGAGCCTCCCTTTCTCATCACAGGCCCAGAGCTCTAGCACAAATGGTTTTGGGTGATGGACTTGGGCCTCTGCCTATAAGCTTACTGCCCAGGGCTGCTTTGGGCCTCTGCTCCCAGAATTCCAGCACAGTGCTCCTCAGTTGTCCCCACTATGGCTCAAGTGGCCCCAGGTGCAACTTGACCTGCAGCTCCAGAAGATAAAAGCCATAAGCCTTGGTGGCATCCATGTGGTGCTAATTCTTCAGGCTGTCAGAAAACAGAGCTAGGAAGTCATGTGAGCCTCTACCTAGATTTCAAAGGATATATTATAGACAGTCTGGTGTCCAGGCAGAGACTTGTTGCAGGGGTGGAGCCACCACAGAGAGCCCATTCTGGAGAATGCCAAGTGGAATTGTGAGGTCAGAGCTAGAGCTGCCCTTGAGATTCTAGAACTGTGACCCACTGGCAGCGCATGGCACCAGTTTGTAACTTCAACTGGAGAGAGCTGAAGTGTGGGCTTGTTAGCAGTGGTGGATCCATACAGGTCTGAAGCAACTTGATTCTTGCCTCCTCGAAGGAAAGAATTTGTCCAAGGGGCGTAAGGCAGAGTGAGAGACCAAGGCAAGTTTTTGAGCAAGAGTGAGAGTTTATTAAAAAGGTTTAGAACAGGAACAATGGGAAGTAAAGTATTCTTGGAAGAGGGCCAAGCAAGCAATTTGAGAGATTCAGGTATTCTGTTTGGCCCTTGACTTGGGGTTTTATACATTGGCGTGGTTCCGGGGGTTGAGTTTCTCCTGCCTTGATTTTTCCTTGGGGTGGGCTGTCCGCATGTGTAGTGGCCTGCCAGCACTCCAGTGGGACCACATCCTCAGTATGTTTACTCAAGTTGTGTGCATGCTCATTTGAGGCATTTCTGCCTTGCTAAGTTGAACATTTTTAGAGGAAGGTCATATACCAGTTAAACTCTGCCATTTTGCGTCTTAGTGCACATACTTGGGCCCACTCACCCAACTCCTGAGATCTTAATGGGAAGCTGCTGATCACCAGCTTCAGGTGTTTTCTATCTGCTGGGAGACTGCCTTTCCCTGCTGCCAGCTGCGACCAGTTATTTTAGGAAGACAGTTTAACAACCACCTGACCATCACTTGATGGTCACCTGACATTCTGGGTGTGGGGGAGTCTGTTATGCCCAGACCGTTTATTCCCCTGAGAAGACCACCAGAGTCCAGAGTCAAAGCCAGGCAGCAAGGATCTTTATTACAGGTTCGAACCTGGAACCCTCACACACCCGTGAAACGAGTGGGAGAGCTCCCCAACTGGGCTCAGGACAGCGTTATATAGTCAGGGGTAAACAGGCACAGAGTCATAGGGGATTTTGTACAAATCAGACGTATGATTGGCTGACATTTGAACAAGGCAACTTGGCTGATTATGATTGGTTCCCGCCATTTCTGATATTTCAGTTACTCTTTTGAAACACTGGTGACGTTTATCAGGGGCTTGCAGGGCAGGGCTCGTTTACCTGGTCTGTTCTGGTTTCTGGTTTCCTGGAATTGTTTGTCTGAGTTAGTCCTGGGGGTTGTTTTTCAACCTTGCCCTATTTCACTTTGTTGCTAGGTTTAGCAATGGGGTGGGTACACACTTTACAAAAGGCTTTGACGTGAAATATTCTTGTGGTATGCCCTTTCAAGTCCTCTGCCCTGCTCATGTCTGCCTAGCTACCTACCCTTAATTGGTTGAGCCCAGAAAGCTCTAGGAGTAGGGTTGCTTGATACCTTGCGAGCCCACTACCCCAACCCCACCCCAGTGTGCACAGGATTCAGACATGGAATGGAGATTACTCTGTAGCTTTAAGAGTTAATGTCTTATTTCCCAGGGTTTAGACTTACTTGAGGCATGTTACTCCTTTCTTTTGGCCTATTTCTGCCTTTTAGAATGGGAATGTTAGAAATGCTTGTTCCCCAGTGCTGCAAAGAAATAGCACTTGAACGTAAATTTAGTTTTCTCAGCAAGGCCATTTTACTTTATGCAGAAAGAGTACACTTGCCAGCAGTTTTGCCACGAGAGTACAGCGAACAGAGGAGACAGGGTCATTTATAACCTGACACGTTCACCCTTCTGCTGTGTCCGGTTTCCATTGACTGGAACGGGACCTCACATTCTGTATTTGTCCTGATTGGAACTTTCTAAAAGAAGCAAAGGCAGAGGAGAACAAAGGAAGGAGGAGATAACTTGTGGAATGCTGAGCAAGGTAAAAACACCTCCAGATAAGGAAGAGGAACGGGCTATGACCTAATGCTTGCTTGTACCAGTATAAGCATGCCAGGGCAAATATTTAGGCTAAATTGTGGGAGCTAAGAACACAAAGTACATTGATTTCTTTATTAAGGCTAGCAGGTATCTAAGAATGTTAGCACAGGTCTTTGAATAAATTTCGCTTCTAAGAGAATTTACTATTTTTTCCTAATTAGACAGGGAGGAAACTCTCTTTGAAGAGGAACCTCTACTTTAGTTTTTACAGGAATATATATCCTATACCTGTCCTACCATTGTATCTTGGAAGTAGATAACTTGTTTTGATTTCACAGGCTTCATAGATGGGACTCTGGACTTTGGAATTTTGAGTTGGTGCTGAAACAAGTTAATAATTTGAGGATATGGAGCTGGAGTGAATGTATTTGTATGTGAGAAGGATATGAGTTTGGGAGGTCAGGGATGGAATGCTATGGTTTGAATATTTGTCCCCACCAAAACTCATGTTGAAACTTAATCCTGAATATAACAGTATTAAGAAGTGAGGCCTTTAAGAGGTGATGGGGTCTTGAGGGTAGAGTAGTTTGATCCATTCTTGGATTAATAGGTTATCGCAGGAAGAATGGTTTAATTACCATGGGAGTGGGTCTGTTCTAAAAGCCAGTTTGGCATGCTTTTGCCCCCTCACCACATGATGCCTTGCACTGCTGCTGGGCTCTGCAGAGAGTCCCCACCAGCAAGGAGGCCCTCAACAGATATGGCCCCTCAACCTTGGATTTCCCAATCTCCGGAAGAGCTGTAAGACATAGATTCCTTTACTTTGTAAATTACTCAGTCTCAGATATTCAGTTACAGCAACAGAAAATTTAAGACACCAGCATTTCTTAATATAAGATGTTTTATGAACTCTAACTTCTGAAAATGTAATCCTCTAGATCAGTGGTACTCAACCTTGTTTGCACTTTAGAATCATTTGGGAGTCTTTTTAAAATTCCAGTGCCTAGGCTTTCCTTATCTCCCATAATCATCAAATTGGATAGTGGAGTGAGACCTAGGCTTTTTATTTTTTATTTTTATTTTTTGAGATGGAGTCTTACTCTGTCGCCCAGGCTTTAGTGCAGTGGCGCGATGAGATCTAGGATTTTTAAAGCTCCCTGGTGTTACCAGTGTGAAGATAAGGTTAAAAACTGCTGCTCAGCAGGTTCTTGTGTGTGGTTGTATCTCCTGTGACTTTTTTCTAAATCTCCCAAATACTCTTTTTCACATTTTAGTTTGTATCAGAATAACCTGGAGGGCTTGTGAAAAAGCAGATTCTAGGCTGGGCATGGCGGCTCATGCCTGTAATCCTAATACTTTGGGAGGCCTAGGCGGGTGGGTCACTTGAGGCCAGGAGTTCAAGACTAGTCTGGCCAATGTGGTGAAATCCCATCTCTACTAAAAATACAAAATTAGCTGAGTGTGATGGCAGGGTCCTGTAATCCCAGCTACTCCAGAGTCTGAGGCAGGAAAATTGCTTGAACCTGGGAGGTGGAGGTTGCAAGGAGCCAAGATTGTGCCATTGCACTTTAGCCTGGGCGGCAGAGTGAGACTCC
>NW_012114633.1:3157691-3166244 GCF_000951035.1 Colobus angolensis palliatus
AAAAAAAAAAAAAAAACAGATTATTTCCTTGCCCCATTTCTAGTTTAGTCTGGAATGTGGCCCAAGAATTTGCATTTCTAACAAGTTCTCAGATAATGATGATTCTAGGGGGAGAGGAGTTCACTTTAGGAACAATTTTTGTAAGGTGTTCAGACTACAGTTTGTTCAAAAAGCCCTTATTTTCAGAATTTTTAGTAGAATTTTAGAATTACACATAATTGCTTAGTGTAGGCTTAGTATAGATACATTTTTAATCTGTTAAAAGAAAAACTTCATACAAATTTAACACTTTATCTGAGCAAAGAACAATTCATGAATCCGGCAGCATGCAGAACCAGAAGAGGTTGAGAGAGCTCCACCTTGCAACATGAGCAGTGAGCTTCCATAGGCTGAATGTGGAAGCAAATTAGAGAAATTACCTGATTGGCTACCACAAGGCATTTGCCTTATTTGGGCATGGTGTGATGAGATGTTCACCCTGTATGGGTATGGTCTGATCAGTTGGCTGCCTATGATTGGCTGAAACTTGGCTGTTTGTTACAAAACTATACTCTTAAATTAGGTTTCAGTTTATTTCTATACTAAGTTTGCAATTTTTTATGCAGGAACTCAAAGTGCAGAGAGACAGTCTCAGTTCAATGACTTCTGCTTATTTAACATACCCTAGTACAGAAAGAACTGTGAGAATAATATGGAGCTGGGATTACAGGCCCCTGCCACCACACCCAGCTAATTTTGTATTTTTAGTAGAGATGGGATTTCACCACATTGGCCAGGCTGGTGTTGAACTCCTGGCCTTAAGTGATCCACCCACCTTAAAAGGCATAGGAATAGTACTTGTTTGATTCTGGTCAATAAATTTTTTCTTACAATAATGTAAGAAAGAATTTTGTTAAGAATTTGTACAGTCCAAAAGATGGCGCCATAGAGCTTGGTTCCCCCTGCTTTCCTTTTGTTTTTATTATAGAAGGTATTATTTTTTTCCAGTATAGAAAATGACAGTTTTATTTTCTCTCGTTACCCACCATGAAGAGTAGCACAGCATTTTGTAGAGTCCCGGGAGTGCTAAATTCTGTTATCTTTAAGATTTTAGAAATTCATTTACTCAGTTTTTTGAAATACAGTAAAATAAAAATGTTACTGAGTTCTCCACATGGTAGATCAGAATTATGTGAAATTATTCCAGTGTTTCTGAAACAATTTTTTTATGAATAGATACTTAAATGACTAAATTTATTCTGTTTCTGGGGAAGACAAATTTTTTTATCCTTTTGCCCTTTATATAAAACATCTGGAGTTGCATTTTCTTAAGCTAATATGAGGGGACTTCAAAAAGTTTGTGGAGAAATGGAATTAATTAAGATAGAAATAAAAAATAACTTTTTTTCTCAACATAAGCTCCATCAAATTTAAGATACTTCTTTTGTCAGCAGTGATACCAGTCATTTAGTCCATCCCTAAATAAATGAGGGTCCTGGGAATTTAAGTAAATGCAGTCTTTTTTATATTGGCAACTGAAGAAAAAAGGGTGCCATTTATAGATTTTTAAAGATTGGTGTGTTACTCTGTTTGGGTTGCTATAAAAGAATACCTGAGGCTGGGTAATTTATTTGGCTCACAGTTCTGCAGGGTGTACAAGAACCATGGCACTAGCATCTGCTTCTGGTGAGGGCTTCAGGTAACTTCCAGTTATAGCAGAAGGGGAAGGAGAGCTGGCATATCACATAGCGAGAGTGGGAGTGAGAAAGAAAGGAGATGCCACATTCTTTTAAACAGCCAGCTTTTGTATGAACTGATAGAGCGAGAACTTACTCATTACTGTGGGGATATACCAAGCCATTCATGAGCGATCTGCCCCCATGACCCAAACACCTTCCATTTGGCCCCACCTCTAATGTTGGAGAATAAATTTCAACATGAGATTTGGAGGGTACAGATATCCAATCTATATCAATTAGGAAACATAAAGGAGTCAGAAGGAACCAGATCGGGTTATAAGGTGGATGCCTAATAATTTCCCATTGAAACTCAAAATTGCCCTTGTTTGATGAGCAGAATAAGCAGGGGCATTTACGTAGTGTACAAGGAGTCTCTGATGAAACTTTGGGTGTTTTTCTGCTAAAGCTTTGGCTAAGTTTTTATGATAGTTCTTTGGTGCTCCAGAAAGTCAACCAGCAGCCTGCCTTGATCATCCCAAAAAATTGTTGCCAACCTTTGCTCTTGACCAGTCTGCTTGTGCTTTGACTGGACCACTTCTCTTGGTAGCCATTGTGGTTGTGCTTTATCTTCAGGATCATACTGGTAAAGCCATGTTTCATCTGCTGTTACAATTCTTCAAAGAAATACTTCGGGATCGCAGTCTCATTCAAAATTTCTGTTGAAAGATCTGTTCTTGTCTGCAGCAGATCTGGGTCCAATGATTTTGGCACTCATCGGGTGGAAAGTTTGCTCAGCTTTAATTTTTTAGTCAGAATTGTGTAAACTTGAACCAATTATAAAAGAATTGTGGCATTAGCTATTGTTCATGCCGTTAACTATTGATCATCTTCAGTTAGGGCACAAACAAGATGAATTTTTTTTGTCACAAATTAATGTGGATGGTCTGCCACTGTTGACATCTTGAACATTTTCTCATGCCTTCTTAAAGTGAGTTATCTATTTGTAAACTGTTGATATCTTTGAGGCATTTTCCTCACAGACTTTTCACAACTCACCAGTGATTTTACTTTTCTTCCACACAAGCTTTACCATAAATTTGATATTTGTTCTTGCTTCAATTTTAGCAGAATTCATGTTGCTCTGATAGGGGCTCTTTCAAAAGCGCTGTCTTATCCCTCTTACGACCTCAAGCTAGATCCTGTTCTGGTATGTTATGGCAAGTTAGTAAGAGTTTATGTTCATACAAAAAAAATTGAAGTTCATGCATAGTTTTTTTTGTAATAATGCATATTCCGTGAACTTTTTGAAGATTCCTTGAATATAACAGAAATGCAGATTTGTTTAAAAAATAAAATTAAGTAGATATAGAACAGAGGAAAATGCTTAAATTTTTGTTTCATAGATGTAGTACCACTCCTATTTCCCTCCCCAACTGAATTGGATTTAAAGAACATTTTAGGTTCTTCTCTCCTTCTCTCTCTCCCTCTAGTCTTCCTTTTCTCCACCACCTCTTGCATTTTAGAATAGAAATGAAGTTGGCTACCCAACCTAACTCAAAATATGGCACAATATGGTATTGTTTTTGTGTTTCTCAAAGTGCTCTTAAGATGCTGCTAGTGAGAGGATTTTGTGATTATAGGAGACCACAATATGCCACCGTAAATATGCCACTTTGGCATAAGGATTATTTTGAGCAGATTATTTTGAGAACCAGCAGACACAGGGTCATCTCTGAAAACAGTACAAGTTACTTTTTTGTAAGAGAAATGTGTACCTAGAAAGGAAATCTCTATTTGTAAGAGTGTCTCACTTTCTGGGGAAGAGAAGGATGACTAAATGGCAAGAGACTCCTATCAACAGAGGCACTGACTTAAATCTGCAAAACAATCATTTCTCTTATTTGCCATGCTTTTTGTGGTTACCTTCCTTCACATTCTTCTTCCTAGTTGAAGTTGCTATGTAAGCTGGAGTTCTAGGCCGCCTCTTGGAGAGTTCTTATTTCTCCCTGGATAATCTCCTATGTATACATGAGGTGTACATGTTAATAAACTGTTTTTCTCTTGTTGGTCTGTCTTGTTACAGCAGTCCCAGCTAAGAACTCAGAAGGGTAAGGGGAAAATCCGTCCCCCCCGCCCACAATCAATAATAGAAAATTAAGTTTTAAAGCGTGTTTTAGAAAGGGCATGTTGTCATGACTGGAGAAGTGGGAACTGGAATGGAATAAAAATAATGAGCATATACATTACCCAAATGACTTTATTGCAGTACAAACCACCCACATGAAAGTTGACTAGTGCTCAGTTAAATGGGAACTACTGAATCAGGTTATGTTTAGCCACTGATTAATGTCATTGAAGACATGTTCTTATTTTCATAAAAAGAATGAACAGTGCTCAAAGATTGAATTATGTTAATATATTGCAAAGATTTGTTAGACATAATAGGTACTTTTTTCAGTTTTAAAAGGTGTTCTGTTTTTTGCTATTAGTGACAGCTGAATAGAAGACATTTTAAGAAACCATTTTTTAATTAAATAATAAAGTGCTGTGTTTTTCATAACAACATTTATTTTACTTAGTATGGAACCTGAGAGGCCGGGTGCAGTGGCCCCTGCCTGTAATTCCAGCGCTTTGGGAGGCCAGCATGGGAGAGTCACTTGAGACGAGAAGTTCAAGTCCAGCCTTGGCAATATAGCTAGACTCTGTGTCTCCAAAAAATTAACCAGGCATTGTGGTGCATGCCTGTAGTCCCAGCTACTTGGGAAGTTTGAGGCAGGAGGATTGTTTGAGTCTAGGAATTCAGGGCTGCAGTGAGCCATGATTGTGCCACTGCATCCGAGACCCTGATGCAGGGAAAAAAAAAAAAAGAAAGAAAGAACCTGAGAGTTTATGAAAGAAGAGATGAAATAATTTTATTAAGTTAAGATTTTTAGAGAAACTTGTCAGTTCAGCGTCCTTTGGTATACTTCTTCCCGCTCACCTATGTCATTTAAATCTCTTTTTAAAAAACAAAAAACAAAAAACTGGAAGATATGAAAAGAGCTTTCTTTAAGACTGAAATATCAGTAACACAGCAGGAGCTGAGAGAGGAAAGATAAAGGGAAATTTCCCTTGGACTTCTAAGTGTTTAGGGTGTATGTTTATATGCATTCGTTTTTATCTATATTGATTATTGAACTTTCTCCAACTATGGATGGATATCTTGTTTTGATAGAGAGCGGTAGATCTCTCCTCATTCCCAGATGAGATTCTCTTAGATTTCCTTCTGTCTTATTAGGGGAGAGTTAGGATTGCTTTTATTTATTTATTTATTTATTTATTTATGTATTTTTATTTTCATTTATTTTTGAGACGGAGTCTTGCTCTGTCACCCAGGCTGGAGTGCAGTAGTGTGATCTTGGCTCACTGCAACCTCCACCTCCTGGATTCAAGCAATTCTTCTGCCTCAGCCTCCTGAGTAGCTGGGATTACAAGCGCGTGCCACCACACCTAGCTAATTTTTGTATTTTTAATAGAGTTGAGGTTTCACCATGTTGGTCAGTCTCCCAAATTGCTGGGATTACTGGCATGAGCCACTGCGCCTGGCCGTAGGATTGCTTTGAGTTGCGTAGTTTCTTACAGTAAATTTTCAGGGTCATTTAGTGCCTTAATGAGATTTTTTTTTTTTTTTTTTTAACAGGTAAGCATTGGGTTATATTGATTTTTCAAGACGTAATCGATTATCATCTAAGCGATGTTCCTCTGGTGTTTTTTTTTTTTTTTTTTTTAACAGGTAAGCATTGGGTTATATTGATTTTTCAAGACGTAATCGATTATCATCTAAGCGATGTTCCTCTGGTGTTTGGCAATATACCACAGATGATCTGTTTAATTGTATTTTACCACTTGTCTGTCTTATTAGATAGAGCCCTGTTTTTTACTTTCCTATACCCCATTTCCATCTACCCTTTAGCCCAGGGATGTCTAAGTTGGAGAGCGCTTTCATTTTCTTACCAAGAACTTGACTTCACTGCCTTCTGTCCCCCTGCCTCCCCATTAAGGTATTGTATTCTGGGAAATTTTTGACTTACTAGGAGTATAGATATTCTTGGCAATTTTGACAAACTTACAGATTCTGAGATGTACAGGGAGTTTTTTTTTTTCCCCCGTGGCCATTTCCTGTGGCCATACTGGTCAGATTTTGGGTTCCTTTCATTTGTAATATGAAACCACCCTAGATTCAAGGTCAAGTGGCAGGCACCTTTTGCCCTGTGCCTTTCTCGTCTGGCCTTGATTCTGCCGCGACCATGTTGGTTTGGATGATTTTTGGTCTAGAGGTTTCTGTTTCTTATTGAGGCATGAAAGTATTTCAGAGAAGAAAAGTGAAGGAGAGCTCTTTGCCTGTAAAACGAGCTCATTCCCCTGAGGATATATGGATATGTGAGCTTCGAAACTAGCAAGAGCCTCATTATTAATGACTTTAGCCATCATTTGAGATTGTTCTCAACTATTTTACTCAAGAAAGTGCAAAACTTATTGGATGTCTAGATGTGCCTGATACTGGTTGGGCTCTGGTGATAAAATACTGAACAAAACAGGCATGTTTTCCTTTCTCCTAGAGCTTACTGTCCAAACAGGCAAATATGGGGTAGTCTGGAAATACATTAAACAATACTAGCCTTAACTGTGTATGTGTGAATAGTGTGATGAGGGTAGTGTAGGGAAAGCCTCTTGGAGGAAGTTATATTTAAGCTGAGACTTAAGGAAGGAGGAATTTAATGAAAAGTTGAGAGTAGTAAAAGAATGCAATATGGTTGGTTCATTTGTGTAAGGGTTTGATGCAGTGTTGAATTACAGTGTGTGAGAGGGAAGATAATAGCATATGTGAAAAAGAGATAAGAGAGAATTCATATTTGAGCAGAGTTCAGTGTGCCTACATTTTAGACTGTGGAGGAGATAGGGGTTAAATTCTGAGGCCATAGAGGTAAACAAGAAGCCAGATCAGCTCTCTTATAGGACGTGTTAAGTAGTTGATCTTCAGATCAATATGGAGAGCTAATTAAGTGCTTTTTAGCAGGGGCAATGTCTAGAACAGATTTGCATTTTAGAAAGATAACTCTGGTGTGAAGAATTGACTGGAGGAGGGTGGGATTGGAAGTAAAGTGATTATTTAGGAAGATGTTGCAGGGAACTGGGTGAGAGATTATGGTGATTTAACGTAAGATAGAGGCCAGACTTGGTGGCTCATGCCTGTAATCCCAGCACTTTGGGAGGCCGAGGCAGTGGATCACCTCAGGTTGGGAGTATGAGACCAGCCTTGCCAACATGGCGAAACCCTGTCTCTACTGAAAATTCAAAAAGTTAGCTGGGCCCAGTGGCACGCACCTGTAATCCCAGCTACTTGGGAGGCTGATGGAGGAGAATCGCTTGAAACCCAGGAGGTGGAGTGAGCTGAGATTGCGCCACTGCCCTCTAGCCTGGATGACAGAGCGAGACTCTCTCAAAAAAAAAAAGAAAAAAGAAAAGTAGGGTAGAGATAATGAAAGGGTAGATAGTTAGATTTAAGAGGGAGATTTTGGAGAAGACTTGATGGGTTTTGATGATGGATTGATTGTATGTGATGGATAAAGGTGAGTAAGAATGACTTTCAGGTTTCTAGGCTGGGCCATGGGATGAATGGTGACACTATTTTCTAAGATTTGAGAAGAAGAGTGGCTATGGAGTGAGCTGGGGAGAGTGAAGGGAGATGAATTTAATTTTGGGCTGGACCTCCTAGAATAGTAGACTGTTAATATGTAAATAAGTTAAATATTTTCTCTCAATTATTTGTTGTTGAATATCATTTTTGTCTAAAAATAACATGAATTATACATACCCAATAGCAAAAACTGTTTGGTGCTAATCTCTATGTGTTAGTCCATTAAAATATATTATTATATAATCAATATATTAATATGTATTAAGATGCAATATGAGCCCATTAATATGAGAAACTTAGTAAAAAGTCTTTGTTTTTACCTTGCAGCCAGCCTGCTATTCTGTTAATCTAATGCATGTGGTCCCAGAGATACATTAAGAAACTTATTTAATATTCATAATGGTAACTTTTATGCCATACTGAAAGCATGTGTGATGACAAATCTACTTGAATTTCTAACAAAAGAAATTGAAGTGGTGCTATTTCAAAGCACCATTTATCCTGAGTGATAGTGGTAGGCTATCACATACTCTCCAATACTGTGATGCAGTGTTTATTCTGGGCAGGAGCTTACTCATTCCCTCTGGTTAGATTTAAATCCATGACTTTTTGTGTAAACATCAGTCACGTCACCCCATTGTGTATCTTTCTGAGTTTGTTGTCTTCTTTACTCTGGTTATCAACTGTTTACTTTGGAATATTTACTTTTTGAGCACCAAGCTGAATTGTTTATGTGTGTCTGTGTTTATGCATTGAGGGATTAATCTTGCCATTAATATAAATCATGGGTGGTTAACTATGCCTTAAAATAACTTTAAATATCTTTTAAAAAAAAAAAAAACTCACGTAATAACTAAATTTATTTTTGCTAGTACTTTTTAAAATTTTTATTTTACTTTAAGTTCTGGGATACATGTGCAGAACATGCAGGTATACATGTCCCATGGTGGTTTGCTGCACCTGTCAACCCATCATCTAGGTTTTAAGCCCTGCATGTATTAGGTATTTGTCCTAATGCTGTCCGTACCCCTTGCTCCCCGCCTCCTGGCAGGCCCCGGTGTGTGATGATCCCTCCCCATGTGTTCTCATTGTTCAACTCCCACTTATGAGTGAGAACATATGGTGTTTGGTTTTCTGTACCTGTGTTAGTTTGCTGGGAATGGTGGCTTCCAGCTTCATCCATGTCCCTGCAAAGGACACGAACTCTTTTTTTTTTTT
>NW_012114633.1:3166954-3191928 GCF_000951035.1 Colobus angolensis palliatus
ATGAAGTCTTTGCCCATGCCTATGTCCTGAATGGTACTACCTAGATTTTCTTCTAGGGCTTTTATGGTTTTAGGTCTTACGTTTAAGTCTTTAATCCATCTTAAGTTAATTTTTGTATAAAGTGTAAGGGCAGTCCAATTTCTGTTTTCTGCACATGGCTAACCAGTTTTCCTAGCACCATTTATTAAATAGGGAATCCTTTCCCCATTGCTTGTTTTATCAGGTTTGTCAGAAATTAGATGGTTTTAGATGTGTGGTGTTATTTCTGAGGGCTCTGTCCTGTTCCATTGTTCTATATATCTGTTTTGGTACCAGTACCATGCTGCTTTGGTTACTTTAAATATCTTTGTAATTAACCAGTCTTTGAAAATTAATATTGGGCTACTCTGGGCATATTACCTATGGGTTAGCCCTGCTCCACAAGGAGCAGTTTTAAAAAATTGCTTTTTGTCTAGAATAGTAATATCTGGACATATGGGAGCGAATGCTGATTCCTAGTTGCAGATTAACATATTTATATGTTTGAATGGATTTAATTGTCTTTTTAAAGTAATTATAATGAGATGTTCTTTTAAAGCCAAAAATAGAGCTGTGTCAGCTTTTTTCTCCTATTGAACAGTCTGAAAACTCATCTAGCTAGGTTTCTTAACTAAAAAGTAGAGTCTTAGGTTGCCTAAATTTTGCCTTTAGGGATGCCAAAAACTTAAATAGGAAGTCATTTTTACAGTGACAGAGTAGGAGTTTGACTACTTTCACATCCTTTTTCCATTTTTGTTCAAATGTTAGTTATGCTTGTGCATATTAACATTCTTTATGGTAGATTATATTACTACGTGAAGATGATTGTTTAATAATAACGCAGTTAAGAAACAGTGAATATCAGAGTGCTTGGGACACCATAAATATAAGGCACAGAAGGGTTAAAAGAAAGAAGATGGCATACCACACCAGCTAGAGGGAAGTGGTATAACTTTTTAAATACCACATGACGTACGTTTTATGACAAAAACTTTTATTTGAGGTAGGACATACCACAATTGCAGAATGGTTAGATAGTACCTTTAAATTTTAATGTCCTATGAGTCTGTTTCTGTTGTGCCTTTAGCTGTGGTCTTCTCATATGTCTGATTATTTCTGAGTATTTAAAATGCAGATATTTTTGAGTCCTAGGATGATATTCTCTCTCCAAAGAAGATGGACCTTTGTTTCTGGTAGGTGTTCAGGCTAAGGGCACTAGCAGTCCCAGATCATCTCAGTCTAGTCAGGACTTCAGAGAATTTGAAGCTGGACTTAATTCTAGGTCATGCTAGAATGATGGCTTGAATTGAGGCTATCCTAGTTCCTGAGGTGTAGCCCTTAGGGACCAAACTTAGCAAGCCCTTGATTTCCATTTTTGCTTCTTTAGAAGATAAGGCTTAGCTCAATCTGTTTCAAACTTTATTCAGCTTTTTACCATTTTAAGATCACTGATTATTGAGTGCAGTCAATACTTGATAATCAATCAACTGCAGAAAGATACTTTGTAAGTACTTGTCGAAAAGCCTTGGTTTATAACTAAATATGAAGCAGAATTACTTAATGAGTTCCATAGTGAACAATATGACACTAGTACTAAAACGGAGAAACTATAGGAACAAACCTTTGCCTATCTGAAGTAACTCTCCTGGTATGGTATTTTCAAACATTTAAAAATGACTAATCTTGGTAGGGTGCGGTGACTCATGCCTGTAATCCCAGCACTTTGGGAGGCCGAGGTGGGCGGCTAACCTGAGGTCAGGTGTTCGAGATCAGCCTGACCAACATGGTGAAACTCTATCTCTACTAAAAATACAAAAATTAACAGGGCACGGTTACATGCGCCTGTAATCCCAGCTACTTGGGAGGCTGAGGTAGGAGAATCGCTTGAACCCAGAGGTTGCAGTGAGCCGAGGTCACGCCACTGTGCCCCAGCCTGGGTGACAGATGGAGATTCTGTCTCCAAAAAAACGAAACAAAACAACAACAAAGTCATGATATTTATAGATGCTGTCTTCACCTCACTCTCCCCATCACCCCAGCCTCACCTAGAACATTCATACGCTGTGGACAGAATTGGTCTTCTAAAAATTAAAAATAAAAATAATAAAAATAAAAATGACTAATCTTGGCCAGGTGCAGTGGCTCATGCCTGTAATCCCAGCACTTTGGGAGGCTGAGGCATTTGGGTTACCTGAGGTCAGGAGTGTGAGACCAGCCTGGCCAACATGGCGAAACCCCGTCTCTACTAAAAATAAAAAAATTAGCCTGGTGTGGTGGTGGGTGCCTGTAATCCCAGCTACTCGGAAGGCTGAGGCAGGAGAATTGCTTGAACCCAGGAGGCAGAGGTTGTGGTGAGCCGATGTTGCGCCACTGCTCTGCAGCCTGGGCAACAAAGCAAGACTCTGTCTCAAAAAAATAAATTAATTAAAAATAAAAATAAAATAAAAATGACTCATTTTGTGACCAGGTGCGGTGACTCATGGCTGTAATCCCAGCTTTGGGAGGCCGAGGTGGGTGCATCACCTGAGGCCTGGAGTTGGAGACCAGCCTGGCCAACATGGTGAAATCCCATCTCTACTAAAAATACCAAAATTAGCTGGGTGTGGCAGCGCACATCTAGAGTGCCAGCTGCTCTAGAGGGTGAGGCAGGAGAATCACTTGAGCGCAGGAGACTGAGGTTGCAGTGAGTAAAGATCATGCCACTGCACTGCAGCCTGGATGACAGGGTGAGACTCTGGCTCAAAATAAATAAGTAAATAAAAATGACTGATCTTGTAAACAAGTGGAAAGCTCTAAAAGGGGAGATATGTAAAACCACAATCATAAGAAAGAGAAGATTCAAACGTATTTCTTTCAGTAACAGATAAAACAAAGGCATACTGAGTACGTATATTTTCATGCACATATTTTATATGCACATATGTGATTTGAATGAATTGTTTAATAAGCTTGACCTAATGAACATGCACTGAGTAACTGCAGAATTCACGTTCATTTCATGTGTGTATGAAACACTTGCCAAAATAGGCCATGGAATTCGTCTTAATATATTTTAAAGGATTAGTTTTACAGAATATATTATCTGTCCCCAGTGGAATTAAGGTTGCAATCTGTAATAGAAAGATAACAGGGAAATCCCAAATGTTTGCAACGTGAGCAGTAACCTTATATGACATCACAGTGAAACGATCAAAATACAAAAAAAAAAAATGAAATTAAAATCAATAAACAGTAAATATCAAAGCTGAAAATTATTTTTATAGACTATTAAAATTGATAAATCCTTAGTGATAAGTTGTTAAAGACAAAGGTAAAAGCAGAGTGTGTTACAAATCTAGAAATGAAAAATAGCACATCCCTATAAAACCCATAGCCATAAAAAAGATTACGAGAGGATGTTATGTACAACTTTATGCTCATATATTTCAAAATTTTGATGAAATGGTCAAATTTTTATATAATCCGTAACTGTTAATGAAAGTAAATCTTTAAAAACCTTTTCACAAAGAAATTTTCACAAAGAAAATTTCAGTCCCAGGGGTTAGGGAGGGATTACTTAAATTTTTAATACACTAAATGTACCATAAGCAAAGTGAACAAACTGTAATATGTTAAGAATGAGAACTTCTGTTCATTCCAAGCCGTCCTTGAAAGAGTGAAAAGGCAAGCCATAGACTGAAAGCATATTTGGTATACATCTGATAAGGGAATCATGTCTAGGATATATAAATTTCTACCAATTCAAAAATCCAGTTAAAAAAAAAAAAAGAGCAAAAGATTAGAACAGACTTTTCACAGCAAAAGGTTAGACATTTCACAAAGATACCCAGAGAGCTAATAAACCTGAAAAGCTCTCAACTGCATTAATCATCAAGAATATGCAAATTAAAACTGCAGTGAAATACTAATATATAGTCATTAGAATGGCTAAAATGTGAAAGACAACTTGAAGTGTTGGTGAGGATGTAGAACAGCAAACTCGTATACAGCTAGTGGAGTAGAAATTGGTACTACCACTTAGGAAATTTTGATATATTTTAAAGTTGAATGAGTCAAAAGGTTTTTTGTTTGTTTGTTTGTTTTTTGTTTTTGTTTTTTTGAGATGGAGTCTTGCTCTGTCCTCCAGGCTGGAGTGCAATGGCGCAGTCTCAACTCACTGCAACCTCCACCTCCCAGGTTCAAGCGATTCTCCTGCCTCAGCCTCCCAAGTAGCTAGGATTAAAGGCACATGACACCATGCCTGGCTAATTTTTGTAGTTTTAGTAGAGACAGGGTTTCACCATGTTGGCCAAGCTGATCTCGAACTCCTGATCTCAGGTGACCCGCCCACCTCGGCCTCTGAAAGTGCTGGGATTACAGGCGTGACGTGAGCCACCATGCCTGGCTGATTAATAACTCTTTGACCTGACACTTTTACTCATACCTCACCAAAATGTGTGCACTTATGCACCAAAACATATGCAGAATGGCCACTGAATTGTTATTTGCAATAGCCAAAAACTGGAGACAACACAAGTAGCCATTCATATTAGAATGAATTAACAAATTGTTTATTCATACAAAGGGATGCTATGCAGTGAAAAAGAACAAATTACTGCTATATGCAAGAACATAAAATCTCACAAACATAATGTTGGCTGAAAAAAGTCAGATAGTAATATATATTCTGTGATTCTATTTATATCTAGCTAAGCCAGGAAAAGCTCTAATCCTTTGTTAGAGGTCAAGATAGTAGCTACTTGAAGGATGGAGGGTGTAGTGACTGACAGGGTGCATAATGCAATTTCTGATAGTTTTTATCTGAGTTTTGGTTACATGAGTGTGTTCATTTGGGGCTAACTCATTGAAACTATATGCTTGCGAACTTACTATTTGTTACTGTTTGTGTACCTTTAAGTGGATATTATACATCAAGAAAGTTAAAAAAAAAAAAAAAAGGAAAGCCCGTGTGGCTTACTGGAGAGAAAGTGAGAAAGTGGGGAATGGTAGACTATAAAATCAGGGAGGTAGAAGGGGACCAGATCATATGGGACCATATCAGTCATGATAATATTTTAGTGTGATGGGAAGTCACTGGAGACTTTTGGGCAGGAGAAGGACATGATATGTTTTACATTTGAATAAGCATGCTTTGACTGGTATGGAGATGATAGATTGTGGCAAGAGTAGAAGCAAGATACACAGCCCAGGCAAGAAAAGATAAAGGCTTCAAGTAGGGTTGTAATGGTGTAGATGGTGAAAAGTGGCCCAGTCCAGGATATATTTTGAAGTTAGAGCTCTCAGGATAGTTCATAGATTACACTGTGGGGTAGGAAGGAAAGAAGGTAATGCTGAGATGTTTGACCTGAGCGGCTTGGTAATTTGTGGTGCTATTTACTGAGATGAAAACAGAGGGAGGAGCACACTTAAGGAGAAATCAAGAGATTTACTTTTGATGTGTGAAGGTTGAGATACTTATTAGACATTCAAGATGAGATGTTAAATAGCTGAGTAGAGAAATCAGGGATGGGGAAATAATTTATTAGTATTTTAGGTGGTGCTTAAAATCCTAGGGCTGGAAGAGATCTCCTATGGAATGAAAGTAGACAAGACAGTTCAGTGGGGTAGAGTGAAGTGGAGTAGAAGGATGGCATCTAATTATTGTGGCAGATCAACACTTTGATATCAGGGAGAAATGAAAGAGCAACTAATGAGTTAGATTTTAAAACAGGGATGTATGGTGTCTCAAAACCCAGTAAAGCATTTCATAAAGTAGGAATGAGCAACTGTCAAATATTACTGAGCTATTTAGCTAGTGGTCAGCTTGATGAAAAATGAGATTTGACTACTGGGTTTGGTAGGTTTGGGGGAGAGTATTTGGGGAGAGTAGGAATTGGAATAAAGTATTGTATTTGGAGAATGAATCTGTATAAAAATTAGCTAATACAATAAAACTTGAAGACTTTGGAGCCTTTTCAATCTAGCAAAGGAGTATCAGCTAAGATTAATGCTCAAATAAAATGTAAAATCAAATTTCAGAAGTTAAGGGGGAGACTGCTTACAAGTAACCTATAATAGATTCTTTGATGTAAGATAGAAAAATTAGTTATGAATCTGCCATTAGGGTTTTACATTTGAAATGGTTCAGCGTATTCCTAGTATCTTCAAGTGAAGTGGCTTGACTATTCTGAACCTTCATCTTTATTGAAAGGCTTCGAAATTGGCTCTTAATGATACTTTTGTCTGTGGTCTCTTATTCTAATAGTTTTTCATTAATAACTTTTTACCTCATATCTTGATATATTTTCTTTAATTCACTATTATCAGCCAATGCTGAAACAAAACATAGTATGTAATACAAGATAACGAATGGGATCAATGGATCAGTTACCCCGCATGGATCTGTAGTTTCTATGTGAAGTAATATGGGGCTTTTAAGTTTCTTTTTCCATAGAGTTCAGGAGGTGGAGAGGAACCTCTGTAGAGAATTTGGTCTGTTAGGTTGTTCTTTTGTAAAGGAATGAAGATTCCAGAAGATGTGATGGGGATGGCTAGTCAGGGACAGCAGTGTTAGGAGGTTGTGTTGGGAGGGAAAAAGCACAGGGCAGTATTTCAGTGAATATATGCTGGGGGCCCAAGTACTTGTGTGTTGCTGACGACAGGATCTGGGTCTAGTTCTAACTGAAAATGTGGTGAAGAGACATTTTAGTTGGAAAGAGTAGAGACTCACTCAAAAAGATCCACAAAAGAGAATGGGGCAGTTATTAGACAAGTTCAGGGACCATAAGCATTGCTTATGTTCCTGAAAATTGGACTGCAGGTGTGGGCTTAAGGCAAATTTAAGTTGTGTGTTTATTTTTCTATCTCTGCTTCTTTTTATGTGTTTGTTTTGTCTTCTGTCTTGTATAGACTGCAGCATTCTCAGGGGTTTTTTCTTTTTGTCTCTACCGCATATAGTAACAACTTTTACTTGGCTATCATGTCATCTTTAACTCAAATGTCAGATGACCTTTAAACTTCACTGCCTGTCATCAGCTGACAACTGCGCACTGTGTTTTAGTTTAAATACCTAGGAGTAAGAACCTTGTCTAATTCACCCCTGCCCCTTTGCGCCCCAGGCCTCTGAATTCTGGTTAGTCTCCATTGGCTGCCCTTGGGTCCATTGCCCATCCCTAGTTCAGCACCTCCTGGGGAAAGGAAAAAAAAGTCTCTGGGCAGAGCAGATTCCCTTAGAGAAAAAACAGTGATTGAGCAGGCAGTGGCCTTCTCTAGTATGTCTTCTTATCTTAGAAGTTTTATGATTAATTGAAATTGTAAAAGCTTAAAATTTTGGAGGAATGGCATGAAGCCCCCATGGCTAGTGGAATGAGTGCGGGAAGAGTGATGGGAGATAAAGCCAAAGAGTTAGGCTAGGCCAGGTGATGTAGAGCCTTGCAGGCCATGGAATAGAGTGTGAATTTTATCTATGTATAGTTGTATATATTATTATATATAAAATATGTATCAGATAAGTAGATACATTTGTTCAAATATAAGAAATACATAGGGAAAAAAATCTGTGGGTTACTTACCAAATTGATAACAGCTATGTGTCTCTGTGGAGGAAGAGAATGACCAGACTAGGATGGGGGTGTGGTCAGACTTCATGTGTAAATGTTTAATAAAGGGGAATATAGTCATGTGCTGTTCGTGGAATTCAAAGTTAATTGAAGGAGGTGGGGACAACCTATCCCCTGAAGCAAGTTCCTGTGGAGTATAAAGATAATTTACTTGCTTTGTAATGTTTGTGAATTTGTTTGCTTTTTAACAATATTTTTAATCCCCCCCTTTTTTTTTTTGCCTTTTTTCTCTAGGGAGTTGGTCTCTCAGTCCATGGGCAATTTCGAGTGGCTACAGAAAAGTGTCTTTTTGCTATGCCAGAAACAGCAATAGGTAAACAACCAGAATTTTTTTAATAATTACTTTTAGCATCATCATCTTTTGATACGTTTCAGAGTTTACTGTTGTTGAAGGAATTGAGGAATCTTGTGTGAGATACAACAGTGAAAGGATTTTAAAAAAGAAATTAAATAGGAAGATAATTAGAAGTCAGTATTAGCTCAATAATTGTATCTGAAAACACAAAACTGAGAACATTAAAGGAGACTAACACACTATAAATAAAACATTAACACTATAGATAAAATATCATTAAGGGAATATATTTTTGCCTTTAGATCTGTGCAGTTTTGAGTTGCGATCAAAACTCTCATATGATACTTTCGAGTTAATTTTTGTATATGGTGAGGGGTATGGATCATCTGTATAAGTCAAAGTTTATTTCGTATATGGAAATACAATCATTCCAGTACCAACTGTTGAAAGAGTATTGTTTTGCCACTGAATTGTCTGTGTAGCTTTGTTATAGTTGTCTGTAGATGTCAATCATGGTGTTAACACCATGTTGTCTTGGTTAGTGTTGCTTTATAGTAAGTCTTAAAATCAGGTGGTGATAATGTTCCACCTTTGTTCTTTGTATCTCACCAAGTTGCTTTGGCTGTATAGGTTCTTTATATTTCCATATGAATTTTAGAGTTACTTGTCAATTTCAACAAAAAAGACTGCAGATGAATTTAGAGAGAATTGACATCTTAATTAACACTATCGAGTCTTTTCAGACCTGTGATCAAGATATATTTCTCCATTTATGTAAGTGGTCTTTAATTTCTCTGAGCATGGATTTTTAGTTTTCAGTTTATAGATCTTATCTTTTGTCATATTTATCCATAAGTATTTCATATTTATTATTATTATTATTTTTTATTTGACATGGAGTCTTGCTCTGTTGCCCAGGCTGCAGTGCGGTGGCATGATCTCGGATCACTGCAACCTCTGCCTCCCGGGTTCAAGCGATTCTCCTGCCTCAGCCTCCCCAGTAGGTGGGATTGCAGGCATATGCCACCATGCCTGGCTAATTTTTGTAATTTTAGTAGAGACAGGGTTTCACCATGTTGGCCAGGCTGGTCTCGAACTCCTGACCTCAGGTGATCTGCCCTTCTCGGCCTCCCGGCCTCCCAAAGTGCTGGGATTACAGGCGTGAGCCACGGTACCTGGCCTTATATGCTATTTTCAGTTGTTACCAGTAGAGAATTTTAAAATACTGGTGGTTAAGAAAAAGGTAAATGCAAATGATTTTATTAGGTGTAAACCTGTTCATTTAGTAGGACTCGTGGATTGCATCAGTATTTAAACATCTCGAATATTAGATAATTGACTAAGTTTGGGAAATGATTTAAATGGTAATAATTTTGCTATAATAGGCCGTAGATTATGTATTTTTTTCCTGTGCTGATTTGGAAATAGGTTTTTGAAATTTTTACCTATTTTGGAGATTCTTCAAAAGTAAATCAGTGGTGAGAAAATTTAGGTAACATATACTTCTAATATACAAAACATTGTGTCATCAAATACTTTACTGACTTCTATAGAAATGAGACATGAAGGTTTTGAAAAATACCCAAGTTAAGTTAGCACAGTTTATAGCAAGTCTTTTGTGATATTGATTGCCCTGTATAGTACTTAGTTTAATAATATTTGTAATGTATATTCAAGCTCCAGAGAGAAATGGTTGTGTGATCTACAGCAAAGAGGTTATATTTATCTTTATCTATATATATAAATATATTTATATTTATCTTTTTCATTTGAATCACGATTATTTCTTTTTGTTACATTTAATTACAGGACTGTTTCCTGATGTGGGTGGAGGTTATTTCTTGCCACGACTTCAAGGAAAACTTGGTTACTTCCTTGCATTGACAGGATTCAGACTAAAAGGAAGAGATGTGTACAGAGCAGGAATTGCTACACACTTTGTAGATTCTGAAAAGGTACTTTTTCAGATGTTTGCATTTTGTATTGTTGTAATAACAAGACAAAATAGTGCGTGGGAAGGTACGGTGGGTGATTGAGATCCACAGACATTTGGTGAAATCGTGGTGTGAATCCTGGACTTGTTAGTTTATAGCTGTGTTACCTTGGAGAAAGTGCATAAGCTCTCTAATTCTGTTTCCTCATATGCAAACTGGAAATAATGATACCTGGATTCAGGGTTGGTACCTTCAGTGAGTATTTTTAAGTGAACAATTAGAGTCTTTTAAATAAAAAGTCATGCCTACCTTAAGAAAATCTAATATGTACAAATCTAAATTTATATATAAAAAGATAGCCTTTATTTGAAGACATTTTGAAGGCTTCTTTTGGTTATGAGTTTCCCTAGTGCATTGAAAGTAATTGCATTTGACTTTTCTGAAATACATCTGTTACAAAGAACACGTTACTTATCTTTGCTTTTTAAAAAAAAAAAAAAAAAAAAACAGTGTGGCCAATTTTCTCAGCACGGGATAACATAGTGGAAAAGAATATGTAAATAGTCTGAGTTTAAATCTTAACTGGAACTTAGCCTCTTTTGCCCCCCATTTTCCCATCTGCAGAATGCAGATGACACTATTACATAGTCGTTGAAACTCCTTATGTTACATGTGACAGAAGACCCAATTCAAGGTAGTTTTGCCTCAGAATTCCCAGCAAGAGACTTAGGATGTATTTTGCTTCACCTGGCTTAGTTCACTCTGACTGAACTGGCTTATCTCATTCCTGAACCATATGAGTAGGTACAATATACCTTCTGGCCTATCCTAGGTAATGCATGCTCTGTCCTTGGATCTGTGGGGTAAAGTCAGCTTCCAAGGAAGCACATAGTCATCAGATGAATAGTTGATCTGAAGGGAAGGGTGTTTTAGGATATGGGAAGGAAAGCTATAAAAATTAAATTAGAAAATTTATGTTACATGCCTAGCCCAGTAACTGACGTATAGTAAACACTCCAAATTTAATTATTATTAATACTTTTAATGCAGTTTTATATTTGTAGAGGTGACCAGATTTTTCATTGAGAGTCCCTTTTTTTCCACAAAGGATGGCCCTTTTTATCCTTATATCTGTAACATTCTTCTGTTTTGGGTAAGGATGCCAGAGATTATATGGACAGTTGGACTATCATGTGAGTCCCCCCAAGGACGTTTTACAAATGATGAAGATTTATTCTCACACGTCCTCTTTGGCCATTGAAGTAAAACAGCTGGATAGTATAAAAATGTACTGTTTGGTCACTAATAGAATTATCTTCACAAACTTTATAAATTGGCTGTGGAAATTTTTATGTTGATAAGCTTTGGTCTTGTTTCTCACACTGTTACAGATTCTGTAAAATGTATGAAGCATACAAAATTGAAGGTTGTCTCTACACTGTTATGAAGGCCTTCTGTCTCGTTTGGCCGAAGATTCAGATCTTTGTGTTGTGGGCATCCTCAGTCACATTGAGTAGTCTCATGCTTCCCTTGAGCTGTAACAGGAAGCAAACATGGGCATGCGATTATCCTGTCTGAAAGGGACACCCTTAATTACAGTGGAATTTAGTTTAGGATAAGAGAAAGCTGATGCATAACCCCTTTCTTTGTCAGTGTGTTCAATACTAGTATCTGCAATGAGTAGACAGACATCCTCAGGGCCTGTAGAGGATATGAAAAAGAGGAATATACTTTGGGGATGCGATTAGAAGTGGGTACAAAAGATAAATAAACATCTCTCTCATCTGGCAGAGGTAAAGTGGTAAGTGTAAAAACAATACAAAGAAAATACTCAAAGAATTGAAAGGAGGAAGAGCTTACCTGTAAGAAAGGACTAGAAGCCTTTTCATAAAGGTTGCAATACAGCCGGCCTTAAGGTGAGTATTATCAGGAAAAGGTATTGTCAGGTAAAGGAAACTTTTAATGAAATCACAGGGGCAAGAAAGCATTAACTATGTTTTGGGAACAGTAAAAAGTCCTATTTGGCTCAGTGTAGGGTAGATTGAGTGAGGGATTAGGTGGAGAAATAAGTGAAGCTGCATTATAGTGTTGTGCATTGTCTGTGATAACCACTAATCATTTGTGGCAATTTTGGTTAAAATTAATTAAAAATAAAATAAAATTTATGATGTAGGTCTTTGGTTCCAAGTACTCAAAGACTGAGAGAAACAAAGATAAATGTCTCTATTTCTCCTCCTTAATTTCTTCCATCTTTTTTAATTCCTTTGAAGGCTATATTTGCTGTGTGGGAATACCTGTTCATTCAACTTAAGTCAAAATTTCTTTCAGTGATTCACCTGAAGAGAGAGCATCATAATTTAAAGTCAAGAATTCTAAAAAAGAAGATGAGATTTTATAAAACTTTCTGTTTCTATTGGATCTCAGATCTTTCCTTTTTTTCCCCCCTCCCCTTTAGTTGACCATGTTAGAGGAAGATTTGTTAGCCTTGAAATCTCCTTCAAAAGAAAATATTGCATCTGTCTTAGAAAATTACCATACAGAGGTAATCTTGTTAATATTCTAACCTCAGGTTTTAATTCATGGAGAGGGGAAGTGATTTAAAAACTGGCAATTGGTGAATATTATAGTTTGTAAATATAAATAAATGTACTAAGGATTTATTTAAAGCATGGTGGAAGAATCAGTGCTTCACAGTTGTTAGTATAGCCAGCTAATAAGATGACTTCTTTCCTGTGCAGCTGCATAGCTGTCTTCCCACTGCTGGTTAACTTCAGTGCATAGCCTTGTGATCAATCTTTGCAAAGGTTTTGGCATTTCTGTAAAAGGTGTTCAATGTTAACACTATTTGTGGAGCTGCAAACTCTTGACATTTATTTATATTTAATAAAGTATATTGCAGCATGTATTTTTAATTCCTTACTTACGTTGTCTGATGAAGGGGTGGCCTGCCCCTCCACACCTGTGGGTGCTTCTCACTAGGTGGAACGAGAGACTTGAGAAAAGAAATAAAGACACAGAGTCAAAGTATAGAGAAAGAAAAGCGAGGCCCCAGGGGGCCAGTGCTGTGCTTCCAGAGGACCCACACTGGCACCGGTCTCTGAGTTCCCTCAGTATTTATTACCAAAAAGATAAGGGAGTAATTCAGCAGTAAGGCATACAGATACACAGAAATGTTACATTTTCCCAGGGATGGGCAGGAGACAGATGTTTTTCTTTTACTGAGATTTAAGGGAGTGGTACTGACCTTCAACCACAAGCAGGCTTTAAACATTTGGCTAACAAAGCACATTCCTTACAGCCCAAAATCCTTTCAACCTTGATTAGCACAGCGATGTTTCTAGCAAGGACAAGATTGGGGGTAGAGTCACAGATTAACAGCATCTCAAATACAGAGCCAAATGGAGTCTCTTAAACTTACTTCTATCTATAATAACACAGTAACAGGCTGACCTCTCTTTTTCCCCACAGTCTGACTTAAATTTTCTTGTAAGAGCCAAGAATCTTTAAAAACACTCTATAACTTCTAGTTAAACATGATTGAATACATGCTGCCTCCTAAAACACCATTCAAAATTGTAATAAGTGAATAAAAAAGGCACAAACCCACAAAGACAAGTAGAACAGAAGAGGAGACAGTGGCAGACATGAGATGTTAGTATTTTGGAAGCTTGAAATCAGCAGGATGAGTGATTTAACTTAAACCAAAGAACTCTGAAAGCCAATAAGAAGTCAGCTGATTCTTGCTGTAGACCCTTTAAAAGGAACCAAGTCCCTCTGAAGACTAGGGTGTAGAATGGGGCAGAAAAACAGGAGGATTTATGATAAGTTTTTTTTTTTTTTTTTGAAACAATCTAGCTCTGTCACCCAGGCTGGAGCGCAGTGGTGCAATCTCGGCTCATGGCAACCTCCGCCTTCCAGATTCAAGTGATTCTCATGCCTCAGCCTCCTGAGTAGCTAGGATTACAGGCGTGCGCCACCATGCCCAGCTAATTTTTGTATTTCAGTAGAGACAGGGTGTCACCATGTTGGCCAGGCTGGTTTTGAACTTGTGACCTCAAATGATCCACCCTCCTTGGCTTCCCAAAGTGCTGGGATTACAGGCATGAGCACTGGGCTGGGCCCTTCCACAAGTCTTCTTGTACAACTAAGAGTAGCTATCTTTCAGTAGCCTGGCAGAAGAGTAGAGACTTACTCCTTAGAGAAACCAAATCAGGCAGGTCTAGCTGACAGTAGAGATTGGCAAAGTACTGTACTGAAGAGAGGTGAGACATACTGAATTGGAAGACCTCTGTCCCTTTTCCCTAGTTGGCTTGCAGAACCGCTGCATCCCACCTCACTCCTAAGTGATACATTGGAAGAAAAAAAAACCCATAGACATTGAAATTAATGGATCCCTTAACACATCTTGCCTGATCATCTTACAGTGTATCACACAATTGAGAATCCCATAACTGCAATTGACATTAGACACAAAGCTTCCTAATTTTAGTGCTTTGCATAGAAAAACAAATTTTCCTAGGCCAAAACAAACAACAAAGGCACTGGAAGGAAACAGTTAATGCAAGAAGAAGGAAACTTAAAAAGACAAACACCAATCTATAACTGTTATCTTGAGATAAGAGGAAAATATTTTACCTGTTAACAACAGATGTTATAAAGATAATTCAAAGAATAATATAGGCATGCCTCAGATAATCTGAATTTGGTTCCACACCATGGCAATAAAACTAGTCACGTGAATGTTTTGGTTTTCCAGCAGTCATAAAAACTTTTACACTGTACTGTAGTCTGTTGAGTATGCAGGAGCATCATTTCTAAACACAGGTACATACCTTACTAATTTATAATTATAAAATAATTTGGCTAAAAATACTAATGATCATCTGAGCTTTCAGTGAGTCATAATTGTTTTGCTGCTGGAGGGCCTTGCCTAGATGTTTATGGCTACTGGCTGACCTTGGTACTGGTTATGCCTGTAAAATTTTTAAAATGATAACAAAAGTGGGAAATAAAAAACCCAGAACAGATGAAAATCCGTGGTTGAGGAAAACTCTAACAGAAAAGGATAATGAAATAGAGGGAGACAGAATGGAAAACAAGAGGTATTATTCCAAGAGGTCCAAAATCTAATTATTAGGAATTCATAATAGAGAAGATAGAGGGGAGGAAATATTTAGAGAAATAGTACCAAAAAAATTACCCAGAACTGAAGAACATAAGTACACATTGGCGGGGCCACCAAGTACTTGGTGGAGAGAATATGAATACAGAGTGCATGAGGATTTCACTTGTTTTTATCAGAGCGTTTGATAGTCTCCTGCTGTCGAATTGAGTAAATATGGGATGAATTATGGTTTGTGGGGGTTGACAGGCTTATCAAAGAGTTCTACTAAATGTATAGGAGTTAGTTTGTAGGGAAGTCATCTGAGACTTATTCAGTATTGTTCGCAAGTGATTTGGAGACCACTGATAACATTTTGATCAAGTTGATTTAGAACTAAGAAAAATAAATTAGGAAAAAGAATATGGATGAAAAAACAACCCTTAGAGTTTAGAGTGATCTGCTCAATAGTAACAATGTGAAATTTAAAAAAGATAAGTGCAAATCTTGTGTTTTAACCCAAAGTACTAAATTCATTAAGTACAGAGTAGAAGAAACAGCCTACATGGCACAGGTTAAAAAAAAAAGTCTTATATAATTGGAGCTTAGTGTGAATCAGTTGCAATCATAGGCCTGTCTCAACACTAACTCAGAGTTAGTCTAATTAAGAAAAGTATATCTAAAGCAGTCAAGGGCCTGCAGAACCCTCTTGTACTTTGCTACCATCCAGCCACACCTGCAGCTAAGATAAGTGTCCCGTACTTGGAAGAATGACCTTGATAAACTGGAACTTGACCATAAGAAGGACCTGGATCATGAGGGGACACAAAATTGTGTCATGTGAGAAGTGGTTAAGGTGAAAGAGATTAACTAGAACTATAAACATGGTAGCATTGGGTTTTGTTCCAGAATTAACAACAGAAACCTAATTATTCAGTTGTTCCAGCATTTGTGAGCTCCTTCTTGAGAGGTGCTGTTTTCTCTCCCTGAAAGTCAGAGCTGTAGGCATACCAGGCATATGGTGGGAATTTCTGACTAGGATGGAAATTTGGGCAGGTTGACCTTTCAGGTGCCTTACAATCCTTAAATTCACAGATACATTTTAGTGATAATGTATTAAATGTAATAGTGGTTACATATATTTATACATGTAAATAATAATACTAAAACATTTTTGCTGTTGATACTTTTAAGAGCTAGTCTAGAGTTCTACGTGCTGTCTGAATTTTGATCATACAGTGGTAATTATTCATGAGACAGTTAGATGTAATTTGACTGAAAGTGACAAGTGACAATCTTTCACAAAGGGTATCATTAAATATGAATTTTTAAGGATTAAAAAATTGTGTTCAAAGTTATTAAAAAATTTTTCTTTTTAAACAGTCTAAGATTGATCGAGACAAGTCTTTTATGCTTGAGGAACACATGGACAAAATAAACAGGTACCTAAAAAGAGATCTCAGTTATATATTCCTTTGGAAAGACTATGTTAAAATGAATTTGCTAACATTGTAATTACCATTTTAATTACACTGTGTTTGTTAGTGCACTGAATTCTGAGATCAGATAGTATAGAGTTTTCTTTCCTTCCTTTCCTTTCCTTTTTTTCTCTTCTTCTTTCTTTTCTTTTTCTTTTTCTTTTCTTTTCTCTTCTCTTCTCTTTCCTCTCCTCTCCTCTCTTCTCCCCTCCCCTCCCCTCCCCTCCTCTCTCCTCCCCTCTCCTCTCTCTCTTGTCCTGTCCTGTCCTGTCCTGTCCCTCGCTCTGTCCCCCAGGCTAGAGTGCAGTGGTACAATCTCTGCTCACTGCAACCTCCGCCTTCCGGGTTCAAGCAATTCTTACGCCTCAACTTTCTGAGTAGCTGGGACTACAGGCACCTGCTACCATGCCTGGCTAACTTTTGTATTTTCAGTAGAGACGGGGTTTCGCCATGTTGACCAGGCTGGTCTCCAACTCCTGATCTAAGGTGATTCGTCCTCCTCGACTTCTCAAAGTGCTGGGATTGCAGGTGTGATGCCTGGCCAGCATAGGGCTTTTTTTCACTTATCTTTGAAAGTAGCTTCTTTCCCTCTCTTTCTGGGCGAAATAAATTCATTATATTTAAGTCATCTACCATGAGAATTCATCTTAGTACAAAATACTTTTTTTTTTTAAAGTGGGGAAAGAGCAGTTAGAAAATAATAATTGAATTAACTTTTATTTTTGTAAATTCATCTTCTCTGAAGATCTCAACAAGCTGAACAGCAAAAAGATTTTCTACAGTGATTTGAATTTATATTTGTGCAAAATATCTTTTTAAGTGGGGAAGAGAAGCTAGAAAATAATTGAATTAACTTTTACCTTTTTAAATTCATCTTCTCTGAAAGTCTTAACAAGCTGCTCAGCAAAAAAGGTTTTGTGCAGTGATTTGAGAGATGCACAAGACTGGCTTTGGGAAACAAGAGGAGGAAAAGTATTAGAGAATAAGACAACCATCCCTACAATTTAGAAGCATCGATGTTTCATTGTTGAATTATCTCTTTACATGGAAATATAATAGATGCAAAAATGCAAAAGAAAAAATAAAATTTAGATTTTATTTTGTTAGTGAAGGTAGACTGCAAATGCTTACCCAGGGAAGCAGTGCTCTCTTTTTACATCCTATTAAAGAGGTTAGACAATTCTTCATTATTGAAATAGAGGTGGGGGAAAGCCTATGTTCAGATTCATCAGTATGTTAGAAACAGGAAATCACTTACACATTGGTGAAGTCACATTTCCTTTTTTTATAGTTGTTTTTCAGCCAATACCGTGGAAGAAATTATTGAAAAGTTAAAGCAAGATGGTTCATCTTTTGCCCTAGAGCAATTGAAGGTAATTTTGGAATCCTTTCTGCCCTGACTGAACACAGTGAAGTCCGGTGACAGGGAAGCCTCTCTAAGGGGGTATTCATGCTCCATTGGTGGTAACATAGCCCACACATTGTGTTTTCTTTTTTCCCAAATTTAGTGAGCTTCAGAAATCAGTTCTACTAACCTTGACCTAAATCCGAGTGCCATGTCTACCTGCTGGTCGTTGAGGGCAAAGCCAATCTAGTTTTATCTCCTTTGAATGTAACAGAGGACTTTAGTCAGCATGCTTCATTTCCAAATAGTCCTCCTTGTCCTATGGAGGAAAGTTTTTAGGGACACTTTAATTAGAAGGGCTGGGTCACTGGAGAATAGTCACGTTATGATACATTGCAATTGTGACATCGATCTATAAATTCTACTTAATATGGTCTTTCTAAACAGGAGGTTTAATTAAAAAGTGATGTTTTTAAACAAGTGAGAGACTCCATCTCTTGCCATAGCTGAGTCTTATGTAGTGTTTCTGTGTTAGGTACACGTTGATCTTTTTGACACATAACTCAACTGTTAGCAGAAGAGCCATTTTTGTATAAATGTGTACATACTAGGTATTGACATTCATGGACCTCTAGTATGATTATGAAACTTGGAATATTTCAGACTTCTAGACAAAGGAAAGAAAAGGTATGTTTCCTTTTACTTAAAAGGTGCTTTAGCTTGTCTTCATCTGATTGCATTTTTCACATATATATATAAAAATTACTTTAAGCTCTACATCATGATTCCATAATGTTTTTCTGTAATCATAGCATTTCAGTTGTCAAGAAACATATTGAGAAAAAATTTTAATAGTCTTACCTGTAAAGGTGAAAATATTTCCTCCATTGTCACTGTATTTTTTTGTTTGTTTTCCTTTTTTTGAGACAGAATCTTGCCCTGTTGCCCAGGCTGGAGGACAGTGGTGCAATCACAACTCACTGCAGCCTCAGCCTCCCAGGCTCAAGCAATCCTCACACCTCAGCCTCCTGAGTAGCTGGGACCATGGGTGTGTGCCACCACGCCTGGCTAATTTTTTGTATTTTTTTGTAGAGACAAGGTTTCACCATGTTGGCCAGGCTGGTCTCGACCTCCTGGGCTCAAGTGGTTCACCCACCTCTGCTTCCCAGAGTGCTGGGATTACAGGCGTGAGCCACCACACCGGGCCTTTTACTGTATTCTTAGGGGGGAAATCCAAAATTAATTTGTCCCATGGGATCTTATACAGTATTAGAATTTTGTTAAACTTTCAAGGATAGGCATAAATTAGAGCAGGTAGACCAGCCATTTATTTCCCTAACTCACAAAAGTAGATTGTTATTGTTAACAACTTCCAGGAATGTTTGCGTAGATAGTCATTTTGTAATTCAAGGAATCTGACTTTAAGTTGGTGTATTAGGGTTCTCTATAGGGAAAGAACTAATGGGAGATATGTATATAAAGGGGAGTTTATTATGTATTAACCTGCATGATCACAAGGTCCCACAGTAGGCTGTCTACAAACTTGAGGAGCAAGGAAGACCAGTCTGAGTCTCAAAACTGAAGAACTTGGGGTCTGATATTCAAGGGCAGGAAGCATCCAGCATGGGAGAAAGATACAGGCTGGGAGGCTAGGCCAGTCTCTCCTTTTCACATTTTTCTGCCTGCTTTATATTCTCTGGCAGCTGATTAGTTTGTGCCCATCAGATTAAGGGTGGATCTGCCTTGCCCAGCCCACTGATTCAAATGTTAATCTCTTTTGGCAACACCCTCAGAGACACACCCAGGATCGATACTTTGTATCCTTCAATCCAGTCAGGTTGACACTCAGTATTCACCATCACAAGTCCACCCCTTGTCAACTTGAACCCATACACATCTCCTGAGGCTTCTAATAAAGACAATAATAAGGTCATAATTATGCCTAACATAACGCAACTATCCTTTGTACAACCAGAAATGCACCAATTCCCAACCCAAATACTATTACATAAAGTTAGCAGTACTTAAATGCCAATATTAAGTCAGTAAATCTTTGTCACATGATAAAGGAAAAGGAAATAAAGATACTTTCTTAGTACAAGTATATACATGCACAAACATGTTTTTAGCAAAAGATGGAGGAAATACTCATGACAATTATAGTCTCCATTTCTGCAGCTGATCACATGGTCATAACTAGTATTGATGACTACCTCCTTGTACTACCCATTCTGTCTTCCCTTTGTATGCAGCAAGCACCTCACATCAACAAAAAGGACACCCATACAAAAAACCCCATTCAGAAGCCATCAGCATCAAAGATCAAAGGTAAATAAACACGAAGATGAGGAAAATCCAGTGCAACAATGCTGAAAATTCCAAAAACTGTAATGACTCTTCTCTTCCAAATGATTACAATTCCTCTCCATTAAGGGCACAAAACTGGATGGAAATGAGTTTGATGAATTGACAGAAGTAGGCTTCAGAAGGTGTGTAATAACAAACTCCTCTGAGCTGAAGGAGCATGGTCTAATCCAATGCAAGGAAGCTAAGAACTTTGATAAAAGGTTACCGGAACTGCTAACTAGAATAACCTGTTTAGAGAAGAACATAAATCTTGAAGAACAAGTATCAGTAATCGAATCAATCAAGCAGAAGAAAGGATATCAGAGATTGAAGATCAACTTAAATAAAATGTGAAGACAAGGTTAGAGAAAAAAGAATGAAAAGGAATGAACAAAGCCTCCAAGAAATATGGGACTATGTGAAAAGACCAGACCTACGATTGATTGGTGTACCTGAAAATGACAGGAGAATGGAGACAAGTTGGAAAACACACTTCAGGATATTGTGCAGGAGAACTTCCCCAATCTAGCAAGACAAGCCAACATTCAAATTCAGGAAATACAGAGAACACCACAAAGATACTCCTTGAGAAGAGCCACGCCAAGACACGTAATCTTCAGATTCTTCAAGGTTGAAATGAAGGAAAAAATGTTAAGGGCAACCAGAGAGAAAGGTAGGGTTACCTACAAAGGAAAGCCCATCAGACTAACAGCAGATTCCTGTGCAGAAACCTTACAATCAGAAGAGAGTGGGGGCCAATATTCAACATTCTTGAAGAAAAGAATTTTCAACCCAGAATTTCATATCCAGCCAAACTAAGCTTCATAAGTGAAGGAGAAAGGAAATCCTTTTCAGACAAGCAGATGCTGAGGGATTTTGTCACTACCAGGCCTGCATTGCAATAGCTCCTGAAGGAAGCACTAAATATGGAAAGGAAAAACTGGTACCAGCCACTGCAAAAACATACCAAATTATAAAGACCACCAACACTATGAAGAAACTGCATCAACTAATGGGCAAAATAACCCACTAGCATCATGATGACATGATCAAATTCACACATAATAATATTAACCTTAAGTGTAAATGGGCTAAATGCACCAATTAAAAGATACAGACTAGCAAATTGGATGAAGAGTCAAGACCCATCAGTGTGCTATATTCAAGTGACCCATCTCACACGCAGAGACACATATAGGTTCAAAATAAAGGGATGGAGGAATATTTACCAAGCAAATGGAAAGCAAAAAAGCAGGGGTTGCAATCCTAGTCTCTAATAAAATAGACTTTAAACCAAAAGCAATAAAAAAAGACAAAGGCATTACATAATGGTAAAGGGATCAATGTAACAAGAAGAGCTAACTATCCTAAATATAGATGCATCAATACAGGAGCACCAAGATTCATAAAGCAAGTTTTTAGAGACCTACAAAGAGACTTAGACTCCCAGACAATAATACTGGGAGACTTTAACCACCCTACTTTCAATATTAGATCAATGAGACAGAAAATTAACAATGATATTCAGGACTTGAACTCAGTTCTGGACCAAGTGGACCTAATAGACATCTACAGAACTCTCTACCCCAAGTCAACATAATATACATTATTTTCACTACCACATAGCATTTATTCTAAAATCAACTATATAATTGGAAGTAAAACACTCCTCAGCAAATGCAAAAGAACGGAAATCATAACAAACAGTCTCTCAGACCACAGTGCAATCAAATTAGAACTCAGGATTAAGAAACTCACTCAAAACCACAAAATACATGGAAAGTGAACAACCTGCTCCTGAATGACTGCTGGGTAAATAACGAAATTAAGGCAGAAATAAATTAAGTTCTTTAAAACCATTGAGAACAAAGACACAATGTACCAGAATCACAACACAGCTAAAGCAGTGTTTAGAGGGAAATTTATAGCACTAAATACCCACATCAGAAAGTGGAAAAGATCTAAAATCGACAGCCTTACATCACAGTTAAAAGAACTAGAGAAACAAGAGCAAACAAATTCAAAAACTAGCAGAAGACAGGAAATAACTAAGCAGAACTGAAGGAGATAGAGACACAAAAAAACCCTTCAAATAATCAATGAATCCAGGAGCTGGATTTTGAAAACATTAACAAAATAGACCACTAGCCAGGCTAATAAGAAAAGAGAGAAGACTCAAATAGACACAATAAAAAAAATGATAAAGGGGATGTCACCACTGATCCCACAGAAATACAAACTACCATCAGACAATGCTGTAAACACCTCTCCACAAATAAACTAGAAAATCTAGAAGAAATGGATAAATTCCTGGACACATACACCTTCCCAGGACTAAACCAGGAAGAAGTCGAATCCCTAAATAGACCAATAACAAGTTCTGAAATTGAGGCAGTAATTAATGGCCTACTAACCAAAAAAAGCTCAGGACTAGACAGATTCACAGCCGAATTCTGCCAGAGGTACAAAGAGGAGCTGGTGCCATTCCTTCTGAAAATATTCCAAACAACACAAAAAGGGGGACTCCTCCCTAACTCAATTTATGAGGTCAGCATCATCCTGATACCAAAACCTGGCAGAGACACAAGGGTAAAAAAAATATTTCAAGGCCAGGTGCGGTGGCTCACGCCTGTAATCCCAGCACTTCAGGAAGCTGAGGCGGGCAGATCACCTGAGGTCTGGAGTTTGAGACCAGCCTGACTAACATGGAGAAGCCCCATTTCTACTAAAAATACAAAATTAGCTGGGCATGGTGGCACATGCCTGTAATCCCAGCTACTCGGGAGGCTGAGGCAAGAGAATTGCTTGAACCTGGGAGGCAGACGTTGTGGTGAGCCGAGATTGCCCCATTGCACTCCAGCCTAGGCGACAAGGCAAAACTCTGTCTTGAAAAAAAAAAAAAAATGTATGTGTATATATATAAACAGGCCAATATCCCTGATAAACATCAATTTGGAAATATTCAATAAAATACTGTCAAACATAATCCAGGGTCACATCAGAAAGCTTATCCACCACCAATCAAGTCGGCTTCATCCCTGGGATGCAAAGCTGGTTCAACATAAGCAAATCAATAAATGTAATCCATCACATAAACAAAACCAGTGACAAAAACCGCATGATTACAATAGATGCAGAAAAGGTGTTCAATAAAATTGACCCCTTCGTGCTAAACACACTGAATAAACTAGGTGTTATGGAACATATCTCAAAAAATAAGAGCTGTTTATGACAAACCCACAGCCAGTATCATACTGAATGGGCAAAAGCTGGCAGCATTCCCTTTGAAAACCGGCACAAGACCAGAATGCCCTCTCTCACCACTCCTACTCAGCATAGTATTGGAAGTTCTGGCCAGGGCAATCAGGCAAGAGAAAGAAAGAAAGGGTATTCAAATAGGAAGAGAGGAAGTCAAATTGTCCCTGTCTGCAGATGACATGATTGTATATTTAGAAAACCTCATTGTGTCAGCCCCAAAACTCCTTAAGCTGATAAGTTCAACAGAGTCTCAGGATACAAAATCAATGTGCAAAAATCACAAGCATTCCTATATACCAATAATAGCCAAATCATGAGTGAACTTCCATTCACAATTGCTACAAAGAAAATAAAATAGGAATACAACTTACAAGTGACGTGAAGGCTGGGCATGGTGGCTCACACTTGTAATCCCAGCACTTCGAGGGGTGAGATGGGCAGATCACCTGAGGTCAGGAGTTCAAGACCAGCCTGGCCAACATGGTGAAACCTTGTCTCTATTAAAAATACAAAAATTAGCTGGGTGTGGTGGCGCATGCCTATAATCCCAGCTACTCAGGAGGCTGAGGCAGGAGAATCACTTGAGCCCGGGAGGTGGAGGTTGCAGTGACCTGAGACTGTACCATTGCATTCCAGCTTGGGCAGAGGAGGGAAACTCTGTTTCAAAAACAAAACAAAAGCAAAAACAAAAAAGGAGAACTGCAAACCACTACTCAGTGAAGTAAGAGAGGACACAAGTGGATAAACATTCTATGCTTATGGATAGGAAGAATCAATATCATGAAAATGACCATACTGCCCAAAGTAATGTTTAGATTCAGTGCTATTCCCATTAAGCTACCATTGACTTTCTTCACAGATCTAGAAAAAATTACTTTAAATTTCATATGGAATCAAAATAGAGCCCATATACTGAAGAGAATCCTAAGCAAAAAGGACAAAGTTGGAGGCATCATGCTACCTGACTTCAAACTATACTACAAGGCTAGAGTAACCAAAACAGCATGGTATAGTGGTACCAACACATGTAAATAGACCAATGGAACAGAACAGAGACCTCAGAAATAACACCACACACCTACAACCATCTGATCTTCAACAAACCTGACAAAAACAAGCAGTGGGGAAAGGATTCCATATTTAATAAATGTTGTTGGGAAAATTGGCTAGCCATATGCAGAAGACTGAAATTGGACCCCTTCCTTATAGTTTATACAAAAATTAATTCAAGATGGATTAAAGACCTAAACATAAGACCTAAAACCATAAAAACTCTAGAAGAGAACCTAGGCAATACCATTCAGAACATAGTTATGGGCAAAGACTTCATGACTAAACCACCAAAAACAATTGCAACAAAAACCAAAGTTGAGAAATAGGATCTAATTAAATTAAAGAGCTCTGTGCAGCAAAAGAAACACTCATCAGAGTGAACAGGCAACTCACAGAATGGGAGAAAATTTTTGCAATCTATCCATCTGACAAAGATCTAATATCCAGAATCTACAAGATTCTTAAATTTACAAGAAAAAACCCCATCAAAAAGTGGGTGAAGGATGTGAACAGACACTTCTCAAAAGAAGACATTTATGGCCAGGCGT
>NW_012114633.1:3191978-3203457 GCF_000951035.1 Colobus angolensis palliatus
CCAGCACTTTGGGAGGCCAAGGCGGGTGGACCACAAGGTCAGGAGTTCGAGACCAGCCTGGCCAACATGGTGAAACCCCATCTCTACTAAAAATAAAAAAAATTGGCTGGACGTGGTGGGGGGTGCCTATAATCCCAGCTACTGTGGAGGCTGAGGCAGGAAAATTGCTTGAACCCAGAAGGCAGAGGTTGCAGTGAGCCAAGATTGCCCTACTGCCCTCCAGCCTGGGTGACAAGAGCAAGACTCTGTCCCAAAACAAACAAAGACATTTATGTGACCAACAAACATATGAAAAAAAGTTCATCATCACTGATCATTAGAGAAATGCAAATCAAAACCACAGTGAGATAACCATCTCATACCAGTTAGAATGGAGATCACTAAAAAGTCTGGAAACAACAGATACTGGCGAGGATGTGGAGAAATAGGAACGCTTTTACACTGTTGGTAGGAGTGTAAATTAGTTCAACCATTGTGGAAGACAATGTGGCAATTCCTCAAGGATCTAGAACCAGAAATACCATTTGACCCAGCAATCCCTTTCCTGGGTATATACCCAAAGGATTATAAATCATTCTACTATAAAGACACATGCACACATGTGTTTATTGCAGCACTATTTATAATAGTAAAGACCTGGATCCAACCCAAATGCCCATCAGTGAGAGACTGGATAAAGAAAATGTGGCATATATATGCCATGGAATACTATGCAGCTGTGGAAAAAAGAATTGAGTTCATGTCCTTTGCAGGGACATAGATGAAGCTGGAAACCATCATTCTCGGTAAACTGATACAAGAACAGAAAACCAAACACCGCATGTTCTCACTCATAAGTGGGAGTTGAACAGTGAGAACATATTGACACAGGGAGGGGAACATCGCACACTGGGGCCTGTCAGGGTAAGGGGCAAAGGGAGGGAGAGCATTAGGACAAATACCTAATACTTGCGGGGTTAAAACCTAGATGACAGGTAAATGGGTGCAGCAAACCACCATGGCACGTGTATACCTATGTAACAAACCTACACATTCTGCACATGTATCCCAGAACTTAAAGTATGTGTGTGTGTACATGTATATATATATGAACTTAAGTTTGTGTGTGTGTGTGTATATATATATGAACGTGGGGCACCTAGAATTACACATTGCAGCAAGAATGCAGTTTGGCAGTTTCTTATAAAGTTAAACTTACCAAGACGCAACAGCCCCACTCTGTGAGATTTATCCAAGAAAGTGTAAACATGAATCCACACAAATGCTTGTGTTTACAAGTTCATTGGAACTTTGTTCATAATAGCCAAAATCTAGAAACAGCTGAATGTGTATTAATTACTGAATGAATGAACTTATTGTAATTTATTTATACAATGGAATACTACTCTCTAAGAAGGAATGAGCTACTGATACAACATGATAAATCTTGGAAGCAGTATGTCAACGAAAGATGGTGTATGCAAAGGACCACTCCTTGTATGGCTTTGTTTTTATGAAATTCTAGAAAAAATAAAAGTATTTGAATAGAAAACAGATCAATTGCCAGGGGGTAAGAAGAACTCTTTGGGGTGTTAGAAATGTTCTGTATCTTGATTGTGGGGATAATTATACAACTGTATACACTTATCAAAACTCATAGAACTATGCACTTAAGCTAAGTGAATTTTATTATATATGACTAACATCAGTAGAACTATTTAAAAAATAAAATGACATACTAACAGTTTGACCTATAGATGTATGCATTATATTTGCTGAATGTACCCATTATAATATACCATTTATTGCTACTAATAAGAGCAGTTTAATGCCAGTGTTGATGGATACATTGTGCTTTGGGGAAAGAGTATGATAAAGGGAAAAATGCATCAGTTTATGTAGACAAGAAAACAGTTTTCTAGTTCACTGATGGGCCTTAGTGACCTTTAAATGCTATCATTGGCATTTAGGAAACATAAAATAGTAGTACTTGCATCTTTAGATAGTATCTTTTCATTTTATATAAATTGTTAATGTCCTTAAGAAGTTACCAGAAAAGTCTTAAGATCAGGTTGCAAAAGGCAGCCTTCTTGCACTAGCTCTAAACCTTTTATTATAAGATACAAAAAAGAATATTAGTACCATGTTTTGAAGGTCTGTTTTGATCTTTGTGTAGTAATATGACGTTTCAGATTGGTGAAAATAATACTAAAAAATAGAAATATTTCTGTGAAACTGAACTAGTCAGTGAAATAGACATTAACTTGTTCTTGTTTAAGTATTTTGTATTTGTATCAGTTTATTGTCAGTCAGAACACTTCTGGAAATGATTTATATATATATGTATATAAGGTATAAGATGATTACTTAGGAAAATATTTACAATTAAAAGCAGAACGTAACTCTTAAATATGGTTGATTTAAACTAGTTTAAAAAATTAAAGACCATTTAACAGAGTGTAATAGAGCTTTTGTCGCTTGGTTTTAGTATAACAGATGATATGACTTGTTATTAAAATACTTGTGAATTAAATTTGACCTTCAGCTTAGTTTCATTTAACCCTGAGGACAAATGCCAAGAGACATTTCCCGTATAAACCTTACAGCAACACAACACAGCTCCAGATCTTTAGTGGCAATATTGTAAAACACCTTAAAATGGCAGTGTTACTCCATGAAGGTCTGTGCACCTCTGTCTGCTTGTCTCCATTCTATTATGTGTCTTTTTCTCTCAACCTTTTACCTTGTTGCTTTATTGAGTGATATCTAGCACACACCATTAACTCCTGGAAGCTTGCTTAACCCTTATCTCCTGGCACCTATGACAGAGTATTTACATGGTAGGTATGATGAATGAATGAATGGGTAAGGTGCCATAGCAGCCTCTGAAGTATGAAAATGACAATCCAGTATCTGTTCTCAGGGAGTTGGCAATCTAGTGAAACACACATATAAATGAACAATTACAATGCAGTGTGGCAAGTGCTGCTAAAATAGAGGCACAAATTATTATGGATGTCCACAGAACGATGGAGGGATTCTGAGAGGCCTCATGAGGAAGTGAAATCTGAGCAAAGTCTAAAAGATGAAAGTGAGTTGCCAGGTGCCAAAGGGTATTCCGGAGAGAATACCACGTACAGAAATGTTTGGAAAGTGCAGAGCAAGGAACAAGGAGTAACATACCAGGAAATATGGCCAAAAAGATGACTGGGGGCAGATCATAATGGTCCTTATATTATACTTAACTGCTTGAATTCTGTGAGTTTTTTCTGAGTATGCGTATTTTAAGAACTCACATTTTTAAAGTGTAACATACAGAAAAATACAGAAATCATGTATGTATACCTCTATTTTTTCACATGAACATAAGAAATGTTGGAGGCCGAAAGATTGAGGGTCGTGATCCACTCAGTATACCACTGGAGGCCATATGAGTAACAGCAAACTGTTCTCATAAACGCAGAATGTTGGCAAACTGACAAACTGTGTATGCCACCCATAAGGAATGCTGAGGGCAGTCATGCCCAAGTGCAGTGTTTCTTTTGATTAGGTACATCTGAAACCTGTTAGTAATAATATGAACCTGTGATCAATTAAGCAGCTGACCAATCATTACCTCTTCCTCCTTGCTCTTGTTACCCAATAAATACAAAGGGCTGTAGAAGCTCAAGCACTGCCTTTGCTCACTAGAAGCAGGGAGCCCTCTTCTTCTTCCCCAGCCCCTTCCTTTAAAATAGTTACTTTTGTCTTAAGTTTCCACTTCTGTGTTCCTCCCCCTTCATTCAGTCTGGTAATGACAGTCTCAAGTAGTAACAGTAGTAATTGTCATAGTGAAGGTCTCAAGTAGTAATTGTGGCAGTCTGCCACAAAGAAACATTTACAGAGTGCCCCAGATGTCTTACTTGTGTGCCCTCCCACTCGCCACCTCTTCTCCAGGATAAATAACCATTGTACTGGCTTCTCACATCATACATTTTGTTTGAGGGTTTTTTTTTTTTTTTTTAAGACATAGACTTGCTCTGTCACCCAGGCTGGAGTGCAATGGCACAATCTTGGCTCACTGCAACCTCTGCCTCCTGGGTTCAAGCAATTCTCTTGCCTCAGCCTCCTGAGTAGCTGGGATTACAGGTGCCCACCACCATGCCTCGCTGATTTTTGTATTTTTTAGTAGAGATGGGGGTTTCAACATATTAGTCAGGCTGGTCTCGAACTCCTGACCTCAGTTGATCCACCCGCCTTGGCCTCCCAAAGTGCTGGGATTACAGGTGTGATTGTTTGAGTTTTATATAAATGAAATTGTATCATTTTGTGTCTAGTTTCTTTTGCTCAGCATATTTGTGAAATTCATCCACATTGTACCTACATAACAGTAGTTTGTTCATTCTAAGATGCTCCATTGTTTGATATGTTGCATTTCACTTATTCATTTCTACTGTTGGACATTTGAAGTTATTTACAGGATTTTACTGTAAGAAATAATTCTGCTATAAACAGTTTTGGCCTTGTGGTAACATAGACACAAACTTCTATGGGTTATATACCCAGAAGTAGTGCTGTAAAATCATCAGGTAGGTGTATATTCCTCTTCAGGAGTTATTGTTAAATAATTTTCTAATATAGTTGTATCAGTTTACATTTAAGTACTAGTTGCTCCACATTCTCACCAGCATTTTTGTTGTTGTTGTTGTTGTTGTTGAGATGGAGTTTCACTCTTGTTGCCCAGGCTGGAGTGCAATGGCATGATCTCAGCTCACTCCAACCTCCGCCTCCCAGGTTTAAGCTATTCTCCTGCCTCAGCCTCCCAAGTATCTGGGATTACAGGCATGTGCCACCATGTCCGGCTAATTTTTGTATTTTTTAGTAGAGACGGGGTTTCACCATGTTGGTCAGGCTGGTCTTCAACTCTTGACCTCAGGTGATCCACCCACCTTGGCCTCCCAAAGTGTTAGGATTACATGTGTAAGCCACCATGCTGGCCTGAAATTAAATTTTATGTATCGACCTTGTATCTAATGATTTTGCTGAACTCACTTATTTTTTAAGTGAGTTATTTATGGTTTGCACAGTACTTTGAATTTTCATCATTATGTCAGATTTCCTTCTTCCTTTATTCCTTCTTTTCCTTTTCTTCTCCCTTTCCTCTCTCCCTTCCTACCTCCCTTTCAAACCCCTGTTATTTCCGTTTTCTCACCAGCTTCCTGTACTGGCTAGCACTGCCAACAAAATGTTCAACAGAGGTGATGATAGTGACAGCCATCTTGGTCTTATTCCCAGTCTTAAGGGGAAAGCTTTTAAGAATATTAAAAATGTTGATTTTTGTAGGTTTTCTGTGGATATTCTTCATCAGTGTGAATAAATTGATTCTATGCCTAGTTGGTGAAGAGCTTTTTCGATAATTATTGTTTTGAACGAGCATTGGATTTTATCTTGCTTATTTTTCTGCATCTATTGAGATGATCGTATGTTTTTTTGCCCTTTATTAACGGAAATTACAATAATTTTTGATCAAATGTTTTTAACTTTGAGGAAGCCTAATTTATCTTTGTTTTTCTCTTTTATGAGTATTGATTTCTGTATCCTAAGAAAACTTTAGCTACTTACAGAATATCTTCCTGTGCTTCTGAAAGATTTCTAGTTACTGCTTTTTCGTTTAGGTCTAGATCTACCTCACATTAATTTTTTGTGCATAGTGTAAAATATAGAAGTCCAGGTTAATTTTTTCTCACATTGTTATAAAATTGTTCCAGCACAGTTTGTTGAAAAGACTTCTTTCTCTTTCTTCCCCATTGCATTGCATTGGTGCCTTTTGTCAAAAATCAAACGACATTGTAGATAGATGGGAATCTGTTTCTGGGATAATGGCTTCTGAAAGAACAAATTTTTATATTTTTGGAAGAAGCCTTATTTTTTCATGATATGTGTTTTACATATTGTTGGATTTGATTTGCTAGTATGTTTAGGATTTTTGCATTATGTTTAGGTCTATAATTTTTCTTGTAATTGTCATGTCAAGTTTTGGTAATAAGGTTATGCTAGACTCATACAATAAAGTAGGAAAGATTTCCTTTTTCCCCTGTTCTCTGGAAGAGTTTATATAAATTTAAAATAAAAATTTTATTAGTAAAGCCATCTGGGACTGAAGTTTCCTTTGTGAGAAGGTTTGTAATTATAGATTATATTTCTTTTTTTTTTTTTTTTGGAGATGGAGTCTCGCTCTCTCACCCAGGCTGGAGTGCAGTGGTGCAATCTTGGCTCACTGCAACCTCTACCTCCTGGGTTCAAGTGATTCTTCTGCCTCAGCCTCCTGAGTATCTGGGACTACAGGCACGCACCACTACACCTGGCTAATTTTTGTATTTTTGGTACACGCACCACCACACCTGGCTAATTTTTGTATTTTTAGTAGAGACGGGGTTTCACCATATTGGCCAGGCTGGTCTCGAACTCCTGATCTTGTGATCTGCCTGCCTTGGCCTCCCAAAGTGCTGGGATTACAGGCATGAGCCAAGATTATATTTCTTTAATAAAGAATATGTGACTTTTTTTTAAGTTGTCAAATTTATTGGAGATGTTGTTCATAATATCTTTTGATGTCTGTGGTACCTGTAATGATTCCTTTTTTACTATTACTGTTTTTTTCTCTCTCTCGTCTACCCACCATCCCCATTTACTTTATCTTTCCATCTTTATATTTTCAGGCTCTTTATTGGTCAGAATTCTTAGTTGTAGAAAAGAGAGTTCACGCCAGGTACTCTTAAGCAGAAAAAGGTTTATTAAGGGACACAGACAACTTACAAAAGCATTAGTGGACCCAAACAGAAACTCTTTAATTTTACTGATTAGAATGGGGAGCTTACAACAGAGGCAAGTATTAACATGTGGAGACGAAATTCAGAAGATTTTGAGCAGGCATATATGAGAGATTTCATTACAAGCTCTCTGCAGTAACCAACCACAATGCAGAATAGAAATTCATTACTTTGGGCTTTTGCTACCTCTCAATTTAACTGTTACGTTTTTACAGACTTGTTAAAAAAGTGATTGGATAGACTTTTAGATGTTCCTTTAAAAAAAAAAATCCAGCCATATAAGATGCTTCTAACAGTAGTGTCTTTTAGTTTAGTTTTATTTTCTATGCATTGTTTGCCCTTGTAGAAAACATTGTTTCTGCTGAAAATACTTTCAGGTAATGTATGTTTTGACCTGTTTTGCATTGATTTATTTCTCTTGTGCCTTGCAAGTGTTTAAAAAAATTGCAATTTATATTATTTCTGTGGTATAATATGAACAAATACTTTATCCTCCCCTCTGACCTCTGTAATGGGGAAAGAACATTCAATATTTCTTAATTGTTTGCCGTCTGTGGCTTACTTACACTTTTTTCTTGATGGTATTTTTAGCAGTTCAAAGAAAGTTTTTAGAAATAGTGAATTTGGTTTCTGAATTGAAGGATTAGAAAGTTTATCTCACATCATGTTAGCAGATTTGAAATACTCTATGGCCTTTATTCAGAGGAGAGCAAAATTACATCCATGTATATATTCTTCCTACACCTTTAAGCGTTCCTTTGAGTTGGATAGGAGGTAAGCCAATTTTTTTTTCTTTAATTAGGCTCTTAAGCCCTCATTTGCTGTTCATTGTCTCTACTCTGTACTTAATGGAAGTGAATATCAGTTCTGTTTTTAATGCATATTTTTTAAAGTAAATTGCTCTTAAGTAGAGAGCTAAAACTGGATCCCTTCCTTACTCCTTATACAAAAATTAATACAAGATGGATTAGAGACTTAAATGTTAGACCTAAAACTGTAAAAACCCTAGAAGAAAACCTAGGCAATACCATTCAGGACATAGGCATGGGCAAGGACTTCATGTCTAAAATGCCAAAAGCAATGGCAATAAAAGCAAAAATTGACAAATGGGATCTAATTAAAGAGCTTCTGCACAGCAAAAGAAACTACCATCAGAGTGAACAGGCAACCTACAAAATGGGAGAAAATTTTTACAATCTACTCATCTGACAAAGGGCTAATCTCCAGAACCTACAAAGAGCTCAAACTAATTTACAAGAAAAAAACAACCCCATCAAAAAGTGGGCAAAGGATATGAACAGACACTTCTCAAAAGAAGACGTTTATGTAGGCAACAGACACATGAAAAAATGCTCATCATCACTAGCCATGAGAGAAATGCAAATCAAAACCACAGTGAGACACCATCTCACACCATTTAGAATGGCAGTCATTAAAAAGTCAGGAAACAACAGGTGCTGGAGAGGGTGTGGAGAAATAGGAACACTTTACGCTATTGGTGGGACTGTAAACTAGTTCAACCATTGTGGAAGACAGTGTGACCATTCCTCAAGGATCTAGAACTAGAAATACCATTTGACCCAGCCATCCCATTACTGGGTATATACCCAAAGGATTATAAATCATGCTGCTATAAAGACACATGCACACATATGTTTATTGTGGCACTATTCACAATAGCAAAGACTTGGAACCAACTCAAATGTCCATCAGTAACAGACTGGATTCAGAAAATGTGGCACATATACACCATGGAATACTATGCAGCCATGAAAAAGGATGAGTTCATGTCCTTTGTAGGGACATGGATGCAATTGGAAATCATCATTCTCAGCAAACTATCACAAGAACAGGAAACCAAACACTGCATGTTTTCACTCATAGGTGGGAATTGAACAGTGAGATCACTAGGACACGGGAAGGGGAACATCACACACCGGGGCCTGGTGAGGGGAGGGGGGAGGGATAGCATTAGGAGATATACCTAATGACGAGTTAATGGGTGCAGCACACCAACATGGCGCATATATACATATGTAACAAACCTACACGTTGTGCACATGTACCCTAGAACATAAAATATAATAAAAAAATAAATTGATAAAAAAAAAAGTAAAATGATCTAAATATACATGAGTTCCCGACAATGAGAGTTCTGTTTTAGGGTTCTCTAGAGAAATAGAACCAATAGGAGATACATAGGAAATCTCAGGATATAGCCTCTACCTTTGCATACCCCATACAGTATGCATGTCACACTGTATATTATTGGATGTTCTGGGAGACTTTTGAAGGGAGCGCTAAGGGCAATATCCTGAGTTTTCCTCTTTTTTTTTTGAAATGTCCCATGTCTTGATAAAACTTGTCAAAAGAAGGGTTCTTTGGGGTGTTACCCAGAGGGCAGTGATTATAGTTCTGATAATGCTCTTTAAGTGCAAGAACCACGTCCTGTTATTATCTCCCTTGTAGTGCATTGTAGGTGCTCAGCAATATTTTTGAATTGAAATGAGAATATGAATTGTTTGATAAAGGAGAAAAAAAGTTGTCTCTTTCACAATAGAAGACAACTGATTTTCCTTCCCCCCACTCTTTAAACAAATCTTTAAAGGGTCAAATAAATGGGTTGGGCCACTGACCGGTGTTCCACAAGAAGTAGAAATGTGTTCACTAGGTTGTGTGGGTACAAAATTATATCAATATACATTTCTGGCATAGCTAAAGATCCCAATAATTTATCAAACATTCTAGAACAGTCTGTGTTCTGTTTTTAAAATTATACTTTAAGTTCTAGAGTACATGTGCACAACGTGTAGCTTTGTTACTTATGTATATATGTGCCATGTTGTGCCGCACGCATTAACTAGTCATTTACATTAGGTATATCTCCTAATGCTATCCCTCCCGCCCCCCCTCACCCCACAACAGGCCCCGGTGTGTGATGTTCCCCACCCTGTGTCCTAGTGTTTAGTTCCCACCTATAAGTGAGAACATGTGGTGTTTGGTTTTCTGTCCTTGTGACAGCTTGCTCAGAATGATTTGCTATTGTGAATAGTACTGCAATAGTACTGCAATACTACTGTAAATGATTTATACTCCTTTGGGTATATGCCCAGTAATGGGATGGCTGGGTCAAATGGTATTTCTAGTTCTAGATCCTTGAGGAATGGTCACACTGACTTCCACAATGGTTGAACTAGTTTACAGTCCCACCAACAGTGTAAAAGTGTTCCTATTTCTCCACATCCTCTCCAGCACTAGTTGTTTTCCTGACTTTTTAATGCTCGCCATTCTAACTGGTGTGAGATGGTATCTCATTGTGGTTTTGATTTGCATTTCTCTCATGGCTAGTGGTGATGAGCATTTTTTCATATGTTTGTTGCCTGCATAAATGTCTTATTTTGAGAAGCGTCTGTTCATATCCTTCATCCACTTTTTGATGAGGTTGGTGATTTTTTCTTGTAAATTTGTTTAAGTTCTTTGTAGATTCTGGGTCAGAAGGGTCATTCTACCCCTTTGTCAGATGGGTAGCTGGTAGAAATTCTCTCCCATTCTGTAGGTTTCCTGTTCACCCTGATGGCAGTTTCTTTTGCTGTTTAATTAGATCCCATTTGTCAATTTTGGCTTTTGTTACCATTGCTTTTGGTGATTTGGTCATGAAGTCCTTGCCCATGCCTATGGCCTGAATGGTATTGCCTAGGTTTTCTTCTAGGGTTTTTATGATTTTAGGCCTAACATTTAAGTCTTTAATCCATCTTGAATTAATTTTTGTATAAAGTATAAGGAAGGGATCCAGTTTCAGCTTTCTACTTATGGCTAGCCAATTTTCCCAGCACCATTTATTAAATAGAGAATCCTTTCCCCATTTCTTGTATCTGTCAGGTGTGTCAAAGATCAGATGGTTGTAGATGTGTGGTGTTATTTCTGAGGCCTCTGTTCTGTTCCATTGGTCTATATCTCTGTTTTGGTACCAGTACCATGCTGTTTTGGTAACTGTAGCCTTGTAGTATAGTTTGAAGTCAGAAAATGTGATGCCTCCAGCTTTGTTCTTTTGGCTTAGGATTGTCTTGTCAATGTGGGCTCCTTTTTGGTTTCGTGTGAACTTTAAAGTGGTTTTTTCCAATTCTGTGAAGAAAGTCATTGGTAGCTTGATAGGGATGGCATTGAATCTATAAATTACTTTGGGCAGTGTGGTGGCCATTTTCACGATATTGATTCTTCCTATCCATGAGCATGGAATGTTCTTCCATATGTTTGTGTCCACTTTGATTTCATTGAACAGTGGTTTGTAGTTCTCCTCTAAGAGGTCCCTCACATCCCTTTTAAGTTGGATTCCTAGGTATTTCATTCTCTTTGTAGCAATTGTGAATAGGAGTTCACTCATGATTTGGTTCTCTGTTTATCTGTTAATGGTGTATAGGAATGCTTGTGATTTTTGCACATTGATTTTTGTATCAGATTTTCCTGAGGTTGCTTATCAGCTTAAGGAGATTTTGGGCTGAGATGATGGGATTTTCTAAATATACAATCCTGTCATCTGAAAACTGGGACAATTTGACTTCCATTTTCCTAATTGGATACCCTTTATTTCTTTCTCCTGTCTGATTGCCTTGGCCAGAACTTCCAACACTATGTTGAATAGGAGTGGTGAGAGAGGGCATCCCTGTCTTGTGCCAGTTTTCAAAGGGAATGCT
>NW_012114633.1:3204137-3204859 GCF_000951035.1 Colobus angolensis palliatus
GTCATCTGCAAACAGGGACAATTTGACTTCTTCTCTTCCTAATTGAATACCCTTTATTTCTTTCTCTTGCCTGATTGCCCTGGCCAGAACTTCCAGCACTATGTTGAATAGGGGTGGTGAGAGAGGGCATCCCTGTCTTGTGCCAGTTTTCAAAGGGAATGCTTCCAGTTTTTGCCCATTCAGTGTGATAATGGCTGTGGGTTTGTCATAAATAGCTCTGATTATTTTGAGATACGTCCCGTTGATACCTAGTTTATTGAGAGTTTTTAGCGTGAAGGGCTATTGAATTTTGTTGAAGTCCTTTTCTGCATCTATTGAGATAATGTGGTTTTTGTCCTTGGTTCTGTTTATATGATGGATTACATTTGTTGATTTGCATATGTTCAACCAGCCTTGCATCCCAGGGATGAAGCCAACTTGATTGTGGTGGATAAGCTTTTTGATGTGCTGCAGGATTCAGTTTGTCAGTATTTTATTGAGGATTGTTGCATTAATGTTCATCAGGGATATTGCTCTAAAATTCTCTTTTTTTGTTGTGTCTCTGCCACACTTTGGTATCAGGATGATGCTGGCCTCATAAAATGAGTTAGGGAGGATTCCCTCTTTTTCTGTTGATTGGAATCGTTTCAGAAGGAATGGTACTAGCTCCTCTTTGTACCTCTGGTAGAATTTGGCTAATCCGTCTGGTCCTGGAGTTTTTTTGGTTGGTAGGCTATTAATTA
>NW_012114633.1:3205204-3264623 GCF_000951035.1 Colobus angolensis palliatus
ATTCTGGTATGTTGTGTCGTTGTTCTCATTGGTTTCAAAGAACATCTTTATTTCTGCCTTCATTTCGTTATGTACTCAGTAGTCATTCAGGAGCAAGTCATTTAGTTTCCATGTAGTTGAGTGATTTTGAGTGAGTTTCTTAATCCTGAGTTCTAGTTTGATTGCACTGTGATCTGAGAGACAGTTTGTTGTGATTTCTGTTCTTTTACATTTGCTGAGGAGTGCTTTACTTCCAACTATGTGGTGAATTTTGGAATAAGTGCGATGTGGTGCTGAGAAGAATGTACATTCTGTTGATTTGGGGTGGAGAGTTCTGTACATGTCTGTTAGGTCCACTTGGTACAGAGCCGAATTCAATACCTGGATATCCTTGTTAACTTTCTGTCTGGTTGATCTGTCTAATGTTGACAGTGGGGTGTTAAAGTCTCCCATTATTATTGTGTGGGAGTCTAAGTCTCTTTGTAGGTCTCTAAGGACTTGCTTTATGAATCTGGGTGCTTCTGTATTGTGTTTATATATATTTAGGATAGTTAACTCTTCTGGTTGAATTGATCCCTTTACCATTATGTAATGACCTTCTTTGTCTCTTTTGATCTTTGTTGGTTTAAAGTCTGTTTTATCAGAGACTAGGATTGCAACCCCTGCTGTTTTTTTTGTTTTCCATTTGTTTGGTAGATCTTCCTCCATACCTTTATTTTGAGCCTAGGTGTGTCTCTGCATGTGAGATGGGTCTGCTGAATACAGCACACTGATGGATCTTGACTCTTTACCCAATTTGCTAGTCTGTGTCTTTTAATTGGAGCATTTAGCCCATTTACATTTAAGGTTAATATTGTTATGTGTGAATTTGACCCTGTCTTTATGATGTTAACTGGTTATTTTTCTTGTTAGTTGGTGCAGTTTCTTCCTAGCATCGATGGTCTTTATAATTTGGCATGTTTTTGCAGTGGCTAGTACTGGTTGTTCCTTTCTATGTTTAGTGCTTCCTTCAGGAGCTCTTATAAAGCAGGTTTGTTGGTGACAGACTCTCTCAGCATTTGCTTGTCTGTTAAGGATTTTATTTCTCTTTCAGTTATGAAATTTAGTTTGGCTGGATATGAAATTCTGGGTTGAAAATTCTTTTCTTTAAGAATGTTGAATATTGGTCCCCACTCTCTTCTGGCTTGTAGAGTTTCTGCCCAGAGATCCGCTGTTAGTCTTGTGGTCTTCCCTTTGTGGGCAACCTGACCTTTCTGTCTAGCTGCCCTTATCATTTTTTCCTTCATTTTAACTTTGGTGAATCTGACAATTTTGTGTCTTGGAGTTCCTCTTCTCAAGGAGTATCTTTGTGGCGTTCTCTGTATTTCCTGAATTTGAATGTTTGCCTGCCTTGCTAGGTTGGGGAAGTTCTCCTTGATGATAACCTGAAGAGTGTTTTCCAACTTTGTTCCTTTCTCCCTATCTCTGTCGGGTATACTAATCAGACATAGATTTGATCTTTTCACATAGTCCCATATTTCTTGGAGGCTTTGTTCATTTCTTTTCACTCTTTTTTCTCTAAACTTCTCTTCTTGCTTCATTTCATTCATTTGATCCTCAATCACTGATACCTTTTCTTCCACTTGATCAAATCGGCTGTTGAACCTTGTGCATGCGTCACGTAGTTCTCATGCCATGGTTTTCAGCTCCATCAGGTCATTTAAGGTCTCTACGCTGTTCATTCTAGTTAGCCATTCATCTAATGTTTTTTCAAGGTTTTTAGCTTCTTTGCTATGGGTTCGAACATCCTCCTTTAGCTCGGAGAAGTTTGTTATTACCAATCATCTGAAACCTTCTCCTCTCAACTACTCGAAGTCCTCTGTCCAGCTTTGTTCTGTTGCTGGTGAGGAGCTGCGTTCCTTTTTAGGAGAAGAGGCACTATGATTTTTAGAATTTTCAGCTTTTCTGCTCTAGTTTCTCCCCATCTTTGTGGTTTTATCCACCTTTGCTCTTTGATGATGGTTTAGTACAGATGGGGTTTTGGTGTGGGTGTCCTTTCTGTTTGTTAGTTTTCCTTCTAACAGTCAGGTCCCTCAGCTGCAGGTGTCTTGGAGTTTGCTGGAGGTCCACTCCAGACCCTGTTTGCCTAGGTATCAGCAGTGGAGGCTTCAGAACAGCAAATATTGCAGAACGGCAAAGGTTGCTGCCTGATCCTTCATCTGGAAGCTTCGTGTCAGAGGGGCACCTGGTTGTATGAGGTGTCAGTTGGCCCCTACTGGGAGGTGTCTCCCAGTTAGGCCACTCGGGGGTCAGGGACTCACTTGGGGAGGCAGTCTGTCCGTTCTCAGATCTCGGACTCCATGCTGGGAGAACCACTGCTCTCTTCAGAGCTGTCAGACAGGGACGTTTAAGTCTGTAGAAGTTTCTGCCGCCTTTTGTTATTTTGAGGCCTATGTGTGTCTCTGCACTTGTGGCGGGTCTCCTGCATACAATACGCTGATGGGTCTTGACTCTTTATTCAATTTGCTAAGCCCTGCCCCAGAGTTGGGGTCTACAGAGTCAGGCAGGCAGGCCTCCTTGAGCTGCGGTGGGCTCCACCCAGTTCAAGCCTCCCAGCTGCTTTGTTTACGTACTCAAGCCTCAGCAATGGCAGACTTCCCTTTCCCAGCCTCGCTGACGCCTTGTAGTTTGATCTTAGACTGCTGTGCTAGCAGTGAGCGAGGCTCCGTGGGTGTGGGACCCTCCAAACCAGGTGCAGAATATGATCTGCTGGTGTGCAATTTACTAAGACGGTTGGAAAAGCGCAGTATTAGGGTGGGGGTGTCCCAATTTTCCAGGTACTGTCTGTCACTGCTTCTCTTGGTCAGGAAAGGGAATTCCCTGACCCCCTGTGCTTCCCAGGTGAGGCAGTGCCCCTCCCTGCTTCAGCTCACACTCCATGGACTGCACACACTGTCCGACAACCCCAGTGAGATGAACCCGATACCTCAGCTGGAAATGCAGAAATCACCCTTCTTCTGTGTGGCTCACTCTAGGAGCGGTAGACTGGAGCTGATCCTATTTGGCCGTCTTCTGTGTTCTCTTTTTGAACAATTGAAGATATATTACATTAGCTCCTTTAGCTTTCTTCATCTTCCCTTCTTTGATTTTCTCTAACATGTCCCTCACTTCCTTGCCAAGGGAAATAGCCCTTTCCATGCTCTCATTCTATCCTTTCCTGCCTCCTCTAAGAACTAATTATATTAATTTTCTCCCTTTTTCAGTCTCTTCATTTTTGCCTTCTTGGATTAGTGGCACGTTTTCTTCTACCATTATTTTCAGAAAGCTTTTGTAAACAAATCAAAAAGCCTTCCCTTGACTCTGTTTTTCTTCAAGCCTACCATCCCAACTCAGCAATATTTATTGAGTGACTACTACTTATCAGGCATTGTTCTTGGAGCTAAGGAAATAGTGGTGAACCAAAAAGCAGTTATTTAGTAGGGCATGGTGGCATGCATGTAGTACCATATACTTGGGAGGCCGAGGCAGGAAGATTCCTTGAGCCCAGGAGTTTGAGGCCAGCCTGGGCAACATAGCAAGACCCTGTCTCTTATTTATTTATTTATTTTATTATACTTTAAGTTCTGTTTTACATGTGCAGAACGTGCAGTTTTATTACATAGGTATACATGTGCCCTGGTGATTTGCTGCACCCATCAACCTGTCACGTACATTAGGTATTTCTTCTAATGTTATCCCTCCCCTAAACCCCAACTCCCAACGGGTCCCAGTATGTGATGTTCCCCTCCATGTGTCCATGTGCTCTCATTGTTCAACTCCCACTTAGGAGTGAGAACATGCAGTGTTTGGTTTTCTGATCTTCTGATAGTTTGCTGAGAAGGATGGTTTCCAGCTTCATCCACGTCCCTGCAAAAGACATGAACTTACACTTTTCTATGGCTGCATAGTATTCCATGGTGTATATGTGCCACATTTTCTTAATCCAGTCTGTCATTGATGGACCATTGAGTTGATTCCAAGTCTTTGCCATTGTGAATAGTGCCGGGTAAACATATGTGTGCATGTGTCTTTCTCGTAGAATGATTTATACTCCTTTGGGTATATGCCCAGTAATGGGATAGCTGGGTCAAATGGTATTTCTAGTTCTAGATCCTTGAAGAATCGCCAAACTGTCTTCCACAATGGTTGAACTAATTTACACTCCCACCAACAGTGTAAAAGCATTCCTATTTTTCCACAACCTCTCCAGCATCTGTGTTTTGCTGACTTTTTAATGATCGCCATTCTGATTGGCATAAGATGGTATCTCATTGTGGTTTTGATTTGCGTTTCTCTAATGACCAGTGATGATGAGCGTTTTTTAATATGCTTGTTGGCTGCATAAATGTCTTTTTTGAGATCCTCACTTCTAATTATTACCTGATTCAATGTTCTCTTCTTGGGTTTTTTTCCCCCCTCCTTTTTGACAACTTCCGCCTTTGACATTCTTGAACCTTAGACAAATTAATATGGAAGCAGGAAATTTTCCCTGATGCCTTCGTGGGTGGTAACTGTAGTGCACAGGTGCTAGGACTAGCTGACCGTTTCTGTGCCAGCAGGGACAGACTCCATTCGCTTGGTCCTGCTACTTTCCACCCCTCACAGGAGGTGGGAAACGCAGGTGAGTGGGTGCAGAAGCTGGGGTGAGTGCTTTTGGGCACTGACAGGAGCAAAACTATGCAGCCCAGCAGCAGCATCTTGAGGGGTACCTGTGACCCTTGAAGCCCAAAAAGAGTGCAACAGTCAGTGCTTTTTTAGCTTTGCCGTCTGCTGATGGCTGAAGTGTTAGCAGCTCAGTGGAGGGTCAGTGTGCCAGACTTTGGCACCTGCATCTGAGTGAGTTCTTGTCCGATATCCAGGGGGAATGAGGTCTCCTGAACATATTGGAGATGGTAAATGCAGGAGATTTTATTGTTGATGGAAGTGTCTTTCAAGGAAGGGGAGCTGAAAAGGGAACAGAGCGGGAAGATAATCTTACCCTGGAGTCTGGCCGTCCCTGGCCAAATTCCTCTCCAAAGCAACGCTGTCAAGCCATCCCTCTGGAGTCAAGCGGCTTCTCTCCAACGTCCATCTGTAGTCTCCATCATCTTGCTGCTTCTCCTCTCTGCTGACTGAGGTTTTTATGGGAACTGGATGGCGGCCGGGGCAGGCCAAGGGTGATTCTGGAAGAGGCAACATTCGAGCAGAAAAACAGGAATGTGTGTTCTCACTTTGGGCCATGGTTTCACGCTTGAGGGTGGGGCCCTTACGGGGGGACCCACCCCTTCCCAGAATTTCTGTGCCTCCTGTCCCTATCAGTATCACAGCCAGGTTTCCTCATCTGTAAAATTTGTATGCTGCCATGCCCTTTCCCAAATTGTGATTGAACATGTTAAAGTATCATCATGATAGCTAAGGGAAATGTGTTTAATAAATATTTCTTCTCATCCCTGTTTTGCCTGGTTTCAGTGCACTGTCATGCACTGCCATATCATTTTTATGAGGTTGGCAGTATTACTATCCCTGTTTTACAAATGAGGATACTATGGTCAGTCATCTAGAAGGTAGTGAAGCCTAGGATTCTAACCCAGTGCTCTCTGACCGTAGAGTCCAGACCCGAAGCCTCTGCTAAATTGCCAGCATACCAAGAGTTGTTTAGAAACTGTAAAGATCCTTAATTAGAATTTTATGAAATCTCTGAATGAACAGAGCTTTTAAAATAAGGTTTTCTTCCTATTTGTGTGTGTGTGTGTGTGTATGAAACAAGCACAGATAAATGGGCCCTGTGTGGCCTTTCTTATGAAATTAATTGATAACCAACTGAGGAAATATAGCAAAAGACAGATTTTTGTGTTTTGAGAAATCCAGGTTACATATAAAGTGCCAAACCAAGAAATGGAAACCATAAGCAGTAAACCATAATGGTAGTGCTGAGGAACAGTTGTGTGCTTGCACCTGGCAGCACTGTTAGAAAGGGTATTGGAGCTTCATTGACCTTGCAGATGAAGCCAGAAAGTGGTCATGTCACTCCCTTAAACACACCTTTTAGCATTGTCAGTGAAGTTCTTCCAGGTTTTCACCTAAGGTAATAGGGGTATTGTTCCCTGCTAAAGAAAACTAGTGATTTTGTCAGCAAAATGGACTCAGTGTCTTCTGCTTGCCTATGGAAAGGGTGGGGCCTGTTAGCACAGTGTGCAGACTGTCATGGATGCCCTGCAACCAGAAAGGCCAGTGGAGTACACTGTAGTCAGGGGCATTAAATGGGATAATGTTCATAAAGCACCTAGGGCAAAAAATGAGTTCCATGAAGAACCAGTTTTATCAATGCCCTTAATCATTTTTCTTTCCTTCTCATCTTTTATCTTCAGCAGCACTGTGACTGTAGGTAGGATACTGATTTTCCTTGAACTTTTCATGTACAGCAATCATCTGTTTAAAGCTCTGGCAACTGCTGGGTAAGATACTGTCCTATCCATTTACTCTTCCTTGAATCTGGTTGCCAGAATTAAGGATGCTGCAAAGAATACAGAATCTTGAAGTAGGGAATTCTTGAACTCAGGTAAAGTCTAAACCTTTGACATAATCATTCAACAATAAACTTGAAAAGTATCTGTTGCAATTATAAAGGAAAGCACAGTCATCATATGTACATAGCATGTAATGACCTCTTGCAGCAGCTGTTGAAGTCACCATCATAGATACGTCTTGGAACTAGTGATAGCACATTTAAATTCAAAAGGAGTGACATAGCATTGTAGCCAACAAGTCAGGTCTGTAATTTTTATTGTATTAAATACTTAAATGCTATAGAAGAGTGCTGTATGCTATCTTGAATTGTTTTCTCTCTTTCCAAGGTGAGTAGATTTATTTTTAGGTGAAGACTATAGTTAAGACACTTCTCTGGAGTCACAGAGTAGGAAAGAGCCACTCTATTTCTACTCCTTCATCTTCTTTACATTGTAAAATAAAATATCCTCTGAGAAACAAATAAAATGTCCTCTGTTTGAGAAACAAACTCACCCATCCAAACCCACAGAATGGACTCAGAGACCTGGACAATAGTGAAAGTGAGACTTTTAATGACGGTCTTGCAAGATTGTGTGTCTGGTGTGCAGGCACACCCAGCACGGTTTTAACAAGCAATTTATCCCCTGGTGCACAGGACCCTCCCTGATTCCTTATAGGCTAACTACTGTAGTAGGGTCACAGTCTTCCCGGATGTCACCTATTGATTGTTAGTCAGAGCTTTAGGTGTGTTTTTAGGGTTGTCTTGCTGCATTTAGTTGCAGCCCACAATGCACTGCAATCCTAGTTAGCTCAGGGGCTCTTCAAGTATTTGATTTATGACCTAAGTTGCTGGGCAGGCTGATAAGAACAGACAAAGTGAGCTATCTTGCAGACTAATAAAATTTTATTTTAGACTAAACTTATTTGCTTCGGGTGAGGGAAATGAAGTGGTGGAGGAAGTGGGAGGCCGACAAGCAGACATCAGCTATCCAAGCAGGGGCCTGGTGTATCCTGTTTCTTCTGTGGTTTGCTGACCTAAGCTGATTCAGGGCACTTTGTTTTGGAAATGGACCATGGTATATGTTGTTTCCTTCAATTCTCTCCTTTTTATCTTTCTACTCCTATTTGTTCCATTTCTGCATTTATTTTTGTGTCCTTTAGTTCTTAAATGTATTAGATACTCGTTTAGGGACTGCTGTTGAGTTAATATAAATGTTAGAATTAAAAGAATTCATTAGATTTCTCCAAATTCAGTGGCCCTGTGGGTTCTTGGAGATCTTATGGAATGCCAAGGTGAATGGAATGGCCAAGTGAACTAAGGTACAAGTCCCAGTCCAAATGGATGGGTAACAGGCTACGGAGGTTCCCTTTCCCATAATACCGCCAGACATTAGCCTTTGTTTGACTTACCAGTAACATTTAGGATGTGGGTACAAGTTGAGAGTTTTCCCACCGACTTATTGAACTCTGCCCCCTGTCTACAGAGGCAAGAGGAGTGGTTTATGTTTGCTATGGAGAAAGAAGGGATTGCTCTAGGATTTGAGCTTTGCAAGGTAGGAAAGAGCAATAATAAACTTTTCAAGTCTCATTGCGCCATGCATCCCTATCCTGTTACAGAGCCAACATGCAATGTATTCCTTTGGGATTGGTATCCCATTTTAGGGGAAACGGAACTACCTGTGCTTGAGGCCGCCCAGCAGAGCATGCATAACTGTTGAGCTTGCTAGTACTGAAAATTTGACCCATTCAACCCAGGCAGTTACATCCCCATATTTTTAATTTTTAAAGTTTGCCTTAAGTTAGTTGTCTTAATTATTTTTACTCTTTCAGGGTCATTGTCTGGTAGGTTAAAGGAAGTAGTGAGACCAGGAGTTCTGGTAATTCTAGGTGGGCTTGGGGTGGAGTTGGTGATTTGTCTAAGAGCTAACCATCCCACGGAATCCCTTCCTGAGGTATTTATTCCTAATTTATACCTCCAGGGTTCCTGGTCTAGAGTAGTTGGGTTGTTTATGGTAATTAATAGAGGACTGCATTTTAAATTTTTACAGCTAGGTAGCATGGAGCCCTTATCTTTTATTCTTCAAGGGTTTGTTTTTGGAAGAATGACTCAGCTGGCCTTAATATTGTGTGGTCCACCAGACTTGATTCCAGCTAGCACAGGGCTTTTTTGAGAGGGTCCGATAACGGTCTGTTTTAGGACATAGATATTTGTCTGCTTGTGACAACTGCCTTTGGTTCCATAAATTCCCGCAAGGTAAGACTTGACAGGCATTAAATTTTATAGTTTGGGGGCTGGGGGTGGAGGTTTTAGTTATGTTGACTATTAGTTTGATTAGGTATTTCCTACTTTCCACCCCTAGTATTGGGCTCTATCCAGTACTTAGGTTTCCTTTCACCCCTTGTGTTAGGATTAATCCTAACTGTATCCATCCCCAGTGATGGAGCCTGCTCATAGCTTCCTTTTAGGTTTTCCTTAGAGTTAGCTTTAAGGCTTTCTTAGGTGATTTATACACTCCCCATTCACCCTTTTTCCTTTCTTTTGGGGGTTCTTTTACCAGTCTCTTGACCCGAGTGTAGTGTGCTCACCCCTGTTGAGCTGTTCCTATGGCTGTTTTAGTGATCAGGAGGACCTGATACGGACTTTCCCAGCTTGGGTGGAGCATGTCTTCTTTCCAGGTTTTATTTACCACCAAGTCGCCAGACTGGAAGTGGCTAACTGTGAACTCAGGAGGCAGGGTTCAAGTTAGAAGTTTTTTTAACCTAAGGGATGACAGGGTGGAGGATATGTCCAGTATATAATTCTTAAAAAATTGGTCATTGGTTTTCATAGTAGAAAGGTTAGTAGTCCTGCCTAAATATGGCCTTAACCCAGGAGGTCTTTTTCCAGTAGTCTGGTTTTGTTGTTGTTGTTGTTGTTGTTGTTGTTAGATAAAATCTTGCTCCGTCGCTCAGGCTGGAGTGCAGTGTGTGATCTCGACTCACTGCAACCTCCAGCTCCTGGGTTCAAGCTATTCTTCTACCTCAGCCTCCCAAGTAACTGGGATTACAGGCACGTGCCACCACACTCAGCTGATTTTTATAGTTTTAGTAGAGACAGGGTTTCACCGTGTTGGCCAGGCTGGTCTTGAACTCTTGACCTCAGGTGATCCACCTGCCTCAGCCTCAGAAAGTGCTGGAATTATAGGCTGGAGTTAGGTTAGGCACTTCCCCAGGGTCCACTGACCCCAGAAGGAACTTGGGGAGGCAAGGGACTGATCAGCTGACTTCCCAGGGTACCTTTGATCAGGCCCTGCTGGGTCTGGCACTGGGCCGAGAGCTGCTGGTTTGAAGAGCTAACAGCCTATGGCACCTTTCCTGAGGGGCACTTTCATTAGTAAAAGCATCCCCGGCTCCACCCTCACTTCCTCTCTCTTTGCTTTGAAGACACCATTTCTCTCCCTGGCAGGCCGAGAGCTGCAGTTTGTGTTCCACGCCACCCCTGCTGGTGACCCAACAACTGCAAAAGGTCTCCCCTTTGTCCCGCTCTGGGAGGGGACTTAGTGGCTTTTCCTCCTCCTCAGCTGCAAGGATCCTCCCCCAGGCCCAGCCAAGCTCTGGGAAACAGAACTTTTATATATCCCACCTAAAGCGTCTTGGCAGACTTCTCCCCAGCAAGAGCTCTTTCTACTTCAGGGATTGCAAACTGGCATCCTCTTTTGCCTGTATTGGGTTTTTAAGTTTTTTGAACTGATAACCGGCGTTTAAAAATCCCATTTTACATAAAAAGTTAGAATTCTGGCCTCTGACAAAGCAGAGAATTTGGCATCACAGCCGAGCAACTGTGGCCCCTTTAACAGGGTGTGCCCTCTTCAGTTAGCCACAGTCCCCACACAGCCCTGCAGCCCTCCTTCTTATCATTTACTGGCCCTATAGTCATTTGAGTTTGCAACCCTCTAATCTAATTTATGTACCCCCCCCAGACCTTCTGCAGCCTTACTGATAGCTGCCCCTGGTGGACTTACAGCCTCTCAGTAAAACAGCAACAAAACCTTAATGGTCATTTCATCCATTTACCCTTCCATAACCTGAAGCCTTTCTACCACCTTCTGACAAACAGCCATCTAGTCTTTGCCATATGCAACCCACTACTCCTGATCCTAAACTTTCCTCCACATCCCTTTGTCACTTGCATTGCCCAGTTCCTGAGCTCTGTCCCTCCTCAGTGGCCACATTGCACCCTTTCCCTGCACCTCCTTGTTGCTTGAGCCTCTAGAACCTTCCCCCAGCCCTGCCAACCTCTCCACATTCTCTCACCTCCTCTTGTACTTTCTTCCTTTTACATTATTTCTCTCCCCAGTCTCACCTGTGTCTCTCTTTGATCTTTGTCTTTTCCAGTCTCTCTCTCGCTCATTTTCTTCTTTTATCTGTCTCTGTCATCCCCTATTTCCTTTTTCTCTCACACTCAGTTTCTTCTTCTTTCCCTCTCTGGGCATGAGCTGAGCCTTGCTGTGCCCTGGCTCCCCCATGTCTGACAGACAGTTCTGACTCTTTTTCTCTGGGCACCCAGTGCACCTGCAGTGTCTTACACTGCCTTACACTGCCTTCCCTGTCTTGGCTGCTTAGTCCAGTGGCTCCCCCACACACAGCTGTGTACCGGGCTTTCCCTTGCTTTCAGGGTCACCAGCTTACCTCTTTTTCTGGCCCTCTACGTTTGCCGTTTCCTCCCCTTTATCTTTCCAATTTCCTTTCTTTATATCTTCTCCCTTTCTTCTTACAAAAACCTTCTGAACTTCCCTTAGTAATTCCTTAATTGGTTTTTCATTCCATCCATTAACCTTTTGCAGTTTCTTGGTAATAATATCAGGCCAACTTTTAGTCAGAAAAATTAACCTTTAAAATTAAAGGCCTTGCCCTACTGGGTCCTCTGGATTTAATCCTGAATATTTTCTCATTTGATCCCTAAGCCTCTGCAGCAACACAGAGGGAGTCTCCTCTTTTTGCTGTTGAATCTCAAATGCTTTTGAGACGTTTTATGACGGAGGAGTGGGCTTTTTAATCCCTGTAATTATTAGTTCCCTTAGGTCCTGCATGTGGGCCTGATCTCTTTATTGTTATCCCATCCAGGATTTGCATTTGGGAATTTCTGCTCAGTTAGCAGGACTTCTTACCCGGGAGGATGCTTTCTTTCCCAAATGGTTGTGGCTGCCCTTAATAATTAATCCCCTCTCTTCCCCAGTAAACAGGATAGTCATGATTGATGTCATCTCAGCCCAAGTATAAAAATTGGGTCCTAAAAATCGATCTAGCTGCTTTGCTAAACTGAGGGGATCTTCCAAGAATGGCCTCATTTCCTTTTTAAAATTTCTAACCTCAGTACTTGTTAGAGGCGCATTCACAAACCCAACTCCTCCCTGTCCCATAGGGACTTTTCTAAGAGAGTACATATTAGACGTCTACTGTTCAGAAGAAATAGGGGAATTCTCAATGTCCTTCTTACATTGTTCTAATTCTTTCCTCAAGTTTGGATAAGGATTTAAGGAGCATTGGGTTTAGCTCCTTTATGACCCCCAGATTTCTCTTTCTCCAATCTTCCTGTTGCCCCCTGATCTCTCTGTCCTCTACCTTGTGAGATGTTTGGGGGAGGGGCAAGCGTGTTGGGGGATCCTAGGGCTTTTCATTGGGTGAGGGCTCTTTACTGTGCTCTTCCTCTTTAAGGGGGAACAGGGGGTTCATTCACTAATCCAACAAAGAACATAACCCACATCCTCTTGTGAGGATGGGTTTTATCATTCACGTAGAAAATTAAAGCCTGGCACACCCAATCCTCATCTGAGCCAAACTTAGGCCAAAAGACCGAAGGCTGACATGGGCTTTTTGGGCCAGATAAAACAGCAATACTGTATCATTTTTTGCTTTTCCTTGTTCCTGGTTTGAGGATTATCCATTCACACCTGCAACATTCTCCCCAGCGGACCATCTGGGAGAATGTCAGAGGGGGTCTTTTTAGTTCCCTCTTTCCTTTGTTCTCTAGGCCTAGAATTCCTGTTTCACATTTTCAGTTAGTCTCTGTGTCTGAGATTTTCCCTGTGTACTCAGCCCCACTTACTGGAGGTTTCTTGCACACCCCGGGTTCTCCGAAAATGCCCCACCACCAAGGCAGGGCTCATAGTCCAACTTTCCTACCTTGGATCATGCACAAAGTTGGCTGGTTGCCATGGTGCCTGCTTTTCTCCCTGTGTCACCTCCGCTGCCTCCTGAATAAGTCTCGGGTTTGTCTGTGGCTTCTGTAGGGAGCCAAGACATCCAGAGCAAGCCACATAAATCAAGAGGGTTGCGTCTCCCTTCTCGGCTGGAGTCTTAACTCCATACAGGCACAGAGATAGCCATATGGGCCACCAGGTTGTGAGAAACAATTCACCCGTCCAAACCCGTCCAAACCCGTCCAAACCACAGAATGGACTCAGAGACTCAGACAATAGCGAAAGCGAGACTTCTAATGACGGTCTTGCAAGATCGGGTGTCTGGCGTGCAGGCACACTGGGCACAGTTTTAACAAACAACTTATACCCTAGTGCACAGGTCCCTCTCCTGGTTCCTTATAGGCTGAATGCTACAGGGTCACAGTCGTCCCGGACGTCACCTGTTGAGTATTAGGCAGAGGCTTTAGGTGTTTTTTTTTGGGTTGTCTTGCTGCATTTTGTTGCAGCCCACAATGCACTGCAATCCTAGTTAGCTCAGGGGCTCTTCAAGTATTTGACTTATAACGTAAGTAGCTGGGCAGGATAGTAAGAACAAACAAAGTGAGCTATTTTGCAGACTAGTAAGCTTTTATCTAGACTAAATTTCTTTGGTTCGGGTGAGGGCAGCTAAGTAGGGGGAAAGGGGATGAAGGGGGAGGTTGACAAGCAGCCTTTGGCTGTCCAAGCAGGGGCCTAGTATATCCTGTTTCTTCTGTAGTTGGCTGACCTGTGCCGATTCAGGGCACTTTGTCTCGGAAGTGGACCACTGTATGCGTTATTTCCTTCACTCCATGAATATGGTTGGTTTGTAAGGTGTGTATTGATTTTATTTAAGTGTAATTGCTGTTTGCTTAACTAGTTGGCATAATTTATGCTAGGCAGACTACAAATATGGATTTATTTTATTACTTTAGTCACAGGTATAGAATTTATTTCACTTGTGGAATGATGTTTTGTTTTTGTAGCAGATTAGAAAACTTCTGTTTGGTGCTTTGGCAGGATTAAGCTAGGGTATAATCTTTTATGAGATTTTTGCATATTTTAATATTGTTTACATAGATACTCTGCTCATTTATTATAGACAATAAAGGAACTATTGGACTAACAGTAGTACATTTTTTTCCCCCCAAAAGGTAATTAATAAAATGTCTCCAACATCTCTGAAGATCACACTAAGGCAACTCATGGAGGGGTCTTCAAAGACCTTGCAAGAAGTACTAACTATGGAGTATCGGCTAAGTCAAGCTTGTATGGTAAGAATTAAAAAAAAAAAAAGTAATTGTCGTTTTTTAGTTCTGAAAGTAACATACGTTTATTGTAGAACTTGTAAAATACACAAGTGCAAACAAGAAAATTAAAACCACCTGTAAATTTACTCTACAAAAACACAACGGGCCAGTTAGTTTTAGATGTGTGGAAGTATTGCTATCCAGATTGTTAGTAAGCCTTTATAAAATAGCAATTACATTTGCATGGCAGTGTAAGAAGATCTCTAACTTCATCTTAGAGGAATTCAAAATAGAAATTAATGTCTTTCAGCGATGGTCTCTGTGACCTTGGGCAAGGCATGTAAACTCTGTAAATGTGAATTCCCTCATGGGTAAAATGAAGAGGGTTATTTGTAAGCAGATATATATAAAGTAAATGCACAAATGGAAGTTATTAGTCTGTTTTATTAGTCTGTGACATGTTTAAAATAATGAGCATTTTAAAGTACCATTGTAAACATAAAGTGAACAATAATCACATGGAATATTGATTTCATGAAACATTTCATATTTATATTTGTTTCTTCTTCCAGATGACAAACTCTTTAAAGGCAGAGTCATCCTTTATTTTCAGAGGGCCCCTAAGAAGCATCTTATTATTTAGACTAATATGTGGACTAAAGGGAATATTTGGCTTAATAGCCAGAAACATTCTAATGACTTTAATTGTTATTAAGATGTTCAGTGGGCCGGGCGCGGTGGCTCAAGCCTGTAATCCCAGCACTTTGGGAGGCCGAGACGGGCGGATCACGAGGTCAGGAGATCGAGACCATCCTGGCTAACACGGTGAAACCCTGTCTCTACTAAAAATACAAAAACTAGCCGGGCGAGGTGGCGGGCGCCTGTAGTCCCAGCTACTCGGGAGGCTGAGGCAGGAGAATGGCGTAAACCCAGGAGGCGGAGCTTGCAGTGAGCTGAGATCTGGCCACTGCACTCCAGTCCGGGTGACAGAGCGAGACTCTGCCTCAAAAAAAAAAAAAAAAAAAAAAGATGTTCAGTGTAGTTCATCTAGTTAGAAATAATTCTATTAGCTATGTCTTAAAGTCACTCCTTGTGGGATGTGAATGGCAGCTGATGTCTATTGTTTATTATGTGCAGGTACTATGCTAGGCACTTTATATGCATTTGCTCCATTAAATCTTACAGTATCTCTAGAAGGATAGGTACTGTTACTGATTCCATTTTACAGATGAAGAAATTGTGATATAGTGGTCATAGTGGTGTGACCGGCCTAAGGTTTTGCTGCTATTAAGTGACAGAGATATGGCATATGAAACCAGATAGTCTTACTCCAGTGCCTGCAGTCTTGACCACTGTCCTGTATACCTCACACATTCCATGTTTTTCATTACACTTTTATTGCACTTTCTAGATTGATTGATTCTTGCCTTCATTCTCTCAGCAAATATGTTAGCTATGTGCCAGGCACTATGCTTAGTGTTAGCCTTATGTTGTTGAATCAGAAGACAAGTCCTTTATTTTCATGGAGTTTAGTCTACTGAGATGATAAAGAACAAGTAAACTAAGTAAAATAATTATAAATTGTGATAAGTACTTTAAAGGAAAACATACAGGGTTGGTGATAGATTGATGCAGGGACAGGAGGGAGTTGGGGGGCAATGGGAAACTTCCTTTAGGTAAGTAGGTCAGGGAAGACATCTTTGTGATGTCACTTCATTTGTGACCTAAAGGATGAGAAAGGAATATGTTGAGAAGCCTCTTAGGCTTAAGCAGGAGGTGATTTGATTTTTCATTTGATTCGGTTCAATTTGCTTTAAGAAGGAAATTATTGCTGCTATGTGGAGATAGGGTTGGAAAGGTTCAAGAACAGTTTAGAGACCAGATACAGATTTCCTGCAGTGATCCAGGTGTGAAATAGTAGTGCTTAGACAAACGTGGTGGCATTGGAGAGAAGTAAATGGATTTGAGACACATGTAGGAGATAGAATTGATGGGACTTGCTGGATGTGAGGGAAGGAATGCATTTAGGAGTTAGAGATTAGAGGAATGCGTTGGAGATTTAAATCTGAAAGACACCAACAGCAATTAAGAAAACCTTGGGAATTCATTATTTACTAAACAAGAGTGCTTACTATGTGGTAGACACTGTTAGAGATACCCAGGTACATAGGTTCCAGGTACATAGGTGTGCTCCAGAGGTAGAGGCTGAAAAGGCAGAAAACAGTTTAAATCATTATCTTGGGGAGTAGGGAGTAGGATAACAGACAAAATCGCTGCCCTCATAGAACTTACTTTATAATGGGGAAATAGACTGTAAACAAGATTAATACATAAAATATATATTATATGATTGTAACTATTAAGGAGAAAAAGGAAGCAGGATATGTGATATAGGGTAATGGGGATGAATTGTAGGTGGGATGATCAGAGGAGGCCTCACTGAGATGTTCTTTGAGTGAATTCCTGGAAGAAGTGAGGAAGTAAGCCATGCAATTATCTAGAGGAAGAGCATCCCAGGCAGAGGGAACTGCAAGGACAAAGCTCTGAGGCAGAAGCATGACTGCCTTTGCTAGGGACCATGAAGAGGCTGTGTGGGAGGGGGTGGGGGCGCGGAGGTTGTGGTGAGTGAGAGATGAGGCCAGAGTAGAGAAAGGCTGTGCAGAGCATACAGAGCCTTGAAGGTCTCTATAAGGACTTTGGCTGAGTAAAATGGGAAGCCACTAGATGATTATGAGGAGAGGAATGCCATGATCTTACACTTTAAAGAACTGATCACTCAGGCGGCCATGTTGAGCACTGAATAGATAAAATCATATAGAAAGAAAATGAGAGTCCAGACCTGAGCCCTAAGGAACTCCAACATTTTGAGGTGTGGTAGAGAAAGAGCAGTAGGAAGGAAAAAAAGGATGGAGAGGTAGGAAGACCAGAGAGTGTGGCGTCACAAAAGAAAGAGAGGAATGTTTCGGGGAGGAGGGTATAATGGACAGTGTTGAACACTGTTGAAGTGTAGATGAGGTTAGAAGTGTCATTTGACCTTGGCGATGCCAACATCATGGGTGGTTTTGGCAAGCCATTTTAGAGGAGTGGGGGCAGAAGTTAGAGAGTAGTAAGTTGGAGAGGGAAAATGGAATGTGAAGAAGTGGAGAGAATATGTGTAGATGAATACTCTTGAAAGTGAAATAGGAAAGAAACTGGGACTGTGGAGTCAAATGAAGTTCCTTTTTTATTTTGTAAGATGGAAGGTACTAGAACATGTTTAAAAATGATTAGGAATGATCCAATAGAGAAAAAGATTATGTTGATGATACTAATGGTAGTTAATATTTACTGAACACTTAGTGTCAACCACTGTGCTTGGATGTGGATTAAAATAATCCTACGATGGATGTATAAATTACCTTTTCATATGAAGAAACTGGGGTTGGAGAATTACTAGTCCAAGGTCACATAGTTAATATGTAGCTATCAGGATGTGAACCTAGACATTTGAACTGCATGCATTTAGCCACTCAGTTACATTGCCTACACTGATGATTCTAGGAAAAGAAAAGCGAATGACCACATCAAGCAAAGTCCGTCCTTGAGAAGGCAAGAGGAGATGTGAATTGGAATGCAAGGGAGGACTGGTCTTTGAAAAAGGGATGGTCCTTTCCTCCACGGCACTGAAAGGGAAGGCAGGTGCAGATGGCCGCAGTTGCCTACAGGTGTTTTAGTGGTGGGAAGACAAGACTTCATATCTAAGGGCTTCTTGTATTTTTAAAGAAGTCAGAGGTTAAGTAATTGACTGAGACTATAGTAAGAGTGTGCTCTATGGGTAGAGGTTGAGAAGGCAAAAAACACTTTAAATCATTATCTTGGGGAGTTGGGAAGAGATCTTTGATTGTTTGGCAGTTTTCTGTGCCTGTTTGAGATTTTTGATCATGAATTTTAAATGAAACCAGTCACAGTTGTATGATTTTCTGCAGCAAGACTTAGCTGCTGAAGTGCAGGCAGGGGCACGTGGTAGGGTTTAGTTGTTGCCAGGATTTTGCTAGGATTGTAAACAAGAGAAAAAGGTTTGAGGGAGATGATGGCATTTTGACAGGAAAGTGACCATATTAAAGGACTGGTGAAATTGGGCTGGATGCAGAGCAAAGTGAAGCCAGCCCAGATGGGGAAAAAGTCATAGGATCAGTGGACCTCAGTAAGATCAAGGATTTGTAGCAGTGGAGATACTTGAGCAAATAAGATTAGGAGGTGGTGATCAGAGAGTGGGCTATCAGAGGTGGTTCAGTCTCTGAATGTCGTGATTCAGGTTGTGGCCATGGGAGTGGAAAGCTGAAGTGAATAGAGGAGAGACAAGATAACCCAGAATAAGGACACCCAGAAATTATCCCCATTTAATCTCAATTTTCTTTCAGAGAGGTCATGACTTCCATGAAGGCGTTAGAGCTCGTAAGTGGCAAATGGGAACTTACCATTTTGGGGAAATGGGATTTGTGAGCATATGCTGTTAATTAAAGAAGATACAGATTGTGCATCCCAAATCGTAAAATCCAAAATGTACCAAAATCTGAAACTTTTTGAGCACCAACATGACACTCAAAGAAAATGTTCATTGGACTGTAAGTATAATGCAAATATTCCAAAATCTGAAAGAAAAAAAAAAACCTGAAACACTTCTGATCCCAAGCATTTCAGATAAAGAATATTCAACCCATAGTTGTTTTAGTAGTGAATGTTAAACTTTTATGAAGGTTGAAAAATTGTGTATGTTTTTAAAAAATATGTTACCATCTGGGATATGAAAAGGAGGATCAGTCTTTGAAACTGATAATTGTTTTAAAAATTCACATAACTTGGCCACTGTTCCCTAATTTATATATAAGGTAATCCTGCCCCTACAATCATGGACTACCTCTTATAAGTGCAGCATTGAGCTTGTAAACTCATCCTGCTGCCATCCTGCTGCTGTGGCCTTTGAAACATGCATTTATTCCCTTACAGAAAGCCCTCAAATCCCCTACCCTTTCTCCCTCTTTTGTGCTGGCCTGGCAAAACTGACCGGTGGTCTAACCCTACTTTCCACCTGCCTGTACCTCAGCAGTTAAACATTGCTGGGGAAAAAGACTGTATGACATCATTAGTAACATCTGCACATTGTCTTATTAATACTTTCCATTTTGCTTATTATCTCCAGTGTCAGCAGATTTAGAAAAAGCAAGTGAAGTGCTTGACTGTTTTTTCTAGCAAACTTGCAATAATTCCTTTTTATGTGTAACTCTTAGCCCTATAAAAAGCTGTTATTTATGTTGTATAAAATGAGTTGTTCCCTCTCCATGTATTTTGCATATCTAATGTTCCTGTTTTTATTATTTTACTATAGTAGTGCAGACTCTGGATAAATTTTTTTTTTTTTTTTTTTTTTTGAGACAGGGTCTTGCACTGTAACTCAGGCTGGAGTGCAGTGGTGCAGTTTCGGCTTACTACAAACTCCACCTCCCAGGTTCAAGTGATTCTCTCATTCCTCAGCCTCCTGAGTAGCTGGGATTACCAGCCCGTGCCACCATGCCTGGCTGATTTTTGTATTTTTAGTAGAAACGGGGTTTCACCATACTGGCCAGGCTGGTCTCGAACTCCTGATCTCATGTGATCCGCCTGCCTCGGCCTCCCAAAGTGCTGTGATTATAGGCGTGAGCGACGATGCCCAGCCTGGATATACTTTTTTATCGTAATAAAAGGTTATGTTATGTTCTCTGAGCTCTTAAGCTTTGATAGACAGTCACTCTTCATGGAATTATTTTCATTTCTGACATGATACAGTATCAGAAATAAGGACTTGATTGAAATCTTTTTAGGATTCAGCACATGGAGTTGATCAGAGGAGATGGCAGTGTGTCTTGTAGAAACTAAGTAACATAGGCATTTTCCTCACGAATTCTCTGCACATTCTTGCTGCATGTGGATTACAGCCTAGACCTCTGATTTTAGAGGACCTGTAAGCATACAGGGTTATATTGTTAAAGTATTCATTGTATGTTATAATAGCCCTTCTTTAAAAGAAAGATATGTTTTTATATAAATACTGTTATTTTGAGGAAAAAATGTTGAAACCAATCAGCATCAAAGTTCTGATTCATAAAGGAAGTGCTTATTATGCTACTTTTTTTGTTTTGTTTTTTGAGATGGAGTCTTGCTCTGTCACCTAGGCTGGAGTGCAGTGGCAAAATCTCAGCTCACTGCAAGCTCCACCTCCCGGGTTCACACCATTCTCCTGCCTCAGCCGCCCAAGTAGCTGGGACTACAGGTGCCCGCCACCAGGCCCGGCTAATTTTTTTTGTATTTTTAGTAGAGACGGGGTTTCACCATGTTAGCCAGGATGGTCTCGATCTCCTGACCTCGTGACCTGCCTGCCTCAGCCTCCCAAAGTGCTGGGATTACAGGCGTGAGCCACCGGGCCTGGCCTATGCTGTTTTTTAATGAAGAGCAAGTATATTGCCACCTCTTTCAGAAAGCAGTGTCTGTTCTTGAGAGTGAAAAGTGTAGTGTTCTTACATAGGCAAATGTTTGCTGCAGTTTGCTAATAATAAAAACACATTAGCAAGTTAAAGTAAGTTAGCAAAATTAACCGTTGTTAAAAATTCTTACTGTTAACATCTAGAACAAATTACTTTCTGGTTATAGAAGGAAAAAAAAAAGACTATCTTACTGTAGCTGGATACCCACTCAAACTCCATGTAGTGCTATCTCAGGAGACTTGCAAAACCTGAGCTGCCTACATGGCACAAACTTATGTTATATCTATTCTAGTAAAAAAATTGTTAGCTTGAAATAAAATAACAAATTTGATTAATAGTCTCTTTCCTCTGGTCCTTCAGTGGGATCTCAAGGAGACAGGTAGTATTGACCAAAAGACTTAACAGTGAAAGGGATTCTTGTGGAAAGAATGTGCCAGGGTTGTTCTTCGTTTACACTGTCCATGGAATACAAAACTTTCAAATAGTAGGGGTCAGAACATCAGTATTTAATATCCCACTGATCTGATACCAGAATCTCATAGTAGGCAGTTAAATCTTAAAAACAAAACCTCCAGTATCTGCATTTAATTGTGTGTAAAAGCTTCCCTCTACCTACCAAGGCAGCCTTCTTCCTTGGTTCCCATACTGCTTCTTTAACTATTTTAGCCTTTAAATGCTAAATTAGGTTTTTCTAATTCACTATAGTTTGCACATTTAAATATTTCCATTCTTCACAAGAATTATGTGCATTTTAAGCATGGTTGAAATTTGCTGCCACAACCATAACTTAAAAAATTTGAGATCATTGTAGATTCATGCGGTTGTAAGAAATAATATAGAGATCTTGCATACGTTCCTCCCAGTCTCCCAAATGATAACGTTTGTATAACTACAGTATACTGGACATTCCTCCCCCCCCTTTTTTTTTTTTAGAAGTTACAGATTGCCTCATAACCCTGTAGGGATACTATGTGGCTATAATGAGTGATTACTACACTGAAATAGGAGAACTAGAAGGTTTCATGATAACCTGATTTTTTAAAATCCAGAGCTGTCTGAACTGGAGGATTCAGCAGAACAACAGTATCCACATTTAATTATGCATGAAGTCCCCTTTTGTCTACCTTAAGCAATTAATTTCCTCCCAAAATTCAGTGTGGAGGAGGTTAGAAGGCATACCTGGTCCCTCTGCCCTCCCCTGCCTTTACTTTAAACCAGTGGTTTTAGCTGTTTTGTAATGTGGAGGTTTCATTTGAAATTTTATTTCAAGAGGAAAAAAAGAATTCTATTGTTTAAACCACTGAATTAATTTAGTATGCTTTATTAAAGCTAAGACATGAGGCTTAGGAAGTTAGAAAATATCCACCCAGTCACCAAAAGTATATTGCTGTCCATCCCTGGAGGTTTAATTTAAAAGAAAAATAGAAAACATATAAAAACTTTGCAGGAAAAAAGTATTATAGAAAAATGTGCCTAGTATAAGAATTTCTGTCAATTCAGTAAGTAAAATCTGGTAATATTAGAAAAAAAAAATAGTACTAACATTTGTATCTTCTCTTGACAGTTTTAATTGATAAAGACCAGAGTCCAAAATGGAAACCAGCTGATCTAAAAGAAGTTACTGATGAAGATTTGAATAATCACTTTAAGTCTTTGGGAAGCAATGATTTGAAATTTTGAAGTGACAGGCTTTTAAGGTATATTTTGTAGCATGGGTTGGCAATCTACAGCATGTGGCCCAAATCCAGCCTGTTGCCTGTTTTTATATACCCTGCAAGCTAAGAATGGTTTCTGCATTTTTAAATAGTTGGGAAAAGAAATCAAAGACTAATATTTCATAACATGAAAAGTATATGAAATGTCAGAGTTCACAAATAAAGCTTTATTGGAACTAGCTATATTCATCTGTTTATACATTATCTGTGACTGCTTTGAAATGAGTAGTTGCAATAGAGAAGGTAAAGCCTACAAAGCCTAATTATTTACTGTCTGGTTTTTGTCAGAAAAAGTTTGTCAATCCCTGTTTTAGAAGATGGAAAAATGTGAAGGTCTTTAGAGATTCTCTAGAGTAGTATATCTAGTTGAAATGGGATCTTTGGCTTTTGGTAGTGGCTTGTATGTTGATGAAATCAAGTATAGAATATAAAAAATAAAGACCCTGAAAATTGTTTTTGGATACTGTGTTAATGCCTCATAGAATTTTCTCCATATATGAGTGTTTTAAAGTAACTGAGTTACTGTAGCAGAAGAGCTCCTTTTATAAACATTAGAGCTCCCTTTATAAATATTAGAAACCAAAGGGAAAAGATTTTTATTAACATCCCTCTTCAGTATTAACTCTGACTTGGGTCTTCCCTAAAATAATCAGAATACCATCCCATGGTGAAACTGAAAGCATTATTTTTGTGTTATTTGTGATATTTGTTAATCTGGTATAATGAGAAATTAGGAATCTCCAATCTCTTAGACAGAGACACTCTGTTTTTTTTTATAATTTACATAAGACTTTTGTGTGATAATTATCCTTACAAACAAGGTTCAAGTCAGGAGAAAAAAGTTAATTGAAAGCAAGAAGACTTTCATTCAAAAGATATATTCAATAATTGATATTGTTAATGAAATAAGTACTTTTTAAGGTATGAAAGAACTAAAAGGTATTCCAGCCTCAGAATCTTAAAGTTCTAGGCAAGAATAATTTTTAAAATAAAGGTAAGTTTATAAATTAACAAAATAAACAAAATTTATGATTTTGTTTTTTGTAATTTTTGTTTAATTTTAAAAGTAAGTTTATAAATAAACAAAACTTATAATTTTTTGTAATTTTTGTTTATAAACAAATTATAAACAGAATAAATTTTTTGTAACTTGTTATAGTTTCTCCTTCATCCCATACTCTTTAGAAACTAAGAGAACTTCAGGTTTGTAAGAACAAAAAGCCAACAGAACTGAAAAAGACATTAAAGATCATGTCCTGCACCCTTCTCATAGATGAGGAAATGGCAGCCCAGAAGGTACTGCTTTATGTTTTCTCAGTTCTTACTCTGTTTTACGTGAAGCATTTTTCTTTCAAATAATTCAGTAACAGATCTGGAATAAAGATGCCATGATATTGGATACATTTACGTTTATACTCTTAAAGATCCTAAATTGGACCTGAATGATCTAAGAAATTATTTGTATAAATGGATTTTTGTTTTCTGTATTTATTAACAATGCAGAAAATGTCTTTTATATTGTTAAAAAATTCAAAGTACACAATGTCAGAAAGCATTTGCTTCAGTTAAATAAGAACTCACACTACTTAATTGCAACTGGACTTTTATTGTGCAGTTACAACAACAAATGTTTTCAGAAAAATATTTGGAAAAAATATACCACTTCATAGCTAAGTCTTACAGAGAAGAGGATTTGCTAATAAAACTTGAGTTTTGAAAATTAAGATGCAGGTAGTGCTTCTGAACTAATGCCCATAGCTCCAAGGAAGACATGTCCTATTTAGTCATTCAAATACAAGATGAGGGCATTGTGATTAAGCAAACAATGTATTTGTTAGAACTTTGTTTTTAAATTACTGTTCCTTGACATTACTTATAAAGAGTCTCTAACTTTTGATTTCTAAAACTATGTAATACAAAAGTATAGTTTCCCCATTTAATAAAAGGCCAATGATATTGAGTAGAATATATGCGTATCATGCTACTTCGTTCAGTGTGTCTGTTTTTAATACTAATAAGGCAGTTTGACAGAAATTATTTTTTTGGGACTGAGGTGATAATTATTTTTGTCCCCTTGAAAATTGTGCTTTAAGTGCTAATAACCACAGGCAGATTGCAAACTGATAAGGCAACAAAAGTAGAGAATTTTAGGATCAAAGGCATGTAACTGAAAGGTAACAAAAGTACGTAAGAGACAACTGGGGAAGGCAGCAGTGAAGCATATTTGTGGGGTTGAGTTGTTGTAAATAAGGAATTTGCACATTTATTTTCTCTGATAACCTGCTTCAACAGTTGCCACCTGGAGGTTCTTTGTTGTGCTGGTAGAAGCCCATTTGCCTTTACATTGGATGTTCCAAATGTTTCCCTTTCCAGGAGATAGTCAGTCTTTCAGATTCTTTCAGTCATCTGTTTTATATGTCTCCTGCCTTCTCAGACTGTCCTTCTACTCTATTTTATTGTTCATGGAAGACCTTCAGATTGAAGTAAAACCCAGGAAAGAAGGCTAATATCCTATTAGTGATATTCTCATCCATCTTGTCATGAATGCCAACCTATATCGTGATAACTGTCACATGTAATGTAAATTTGTTTATTCATCTTTTTTAATTCATTTGTTTGTTCATCTTTCTCCCATCTATTCCTGTCTTGATTTATCCACTAGCTCACTGATTATTCAAGCCTTGTAGTTCATATATGGCATGGGTTGACATATAATACAGCATATATTTCAGACATAAGTTTTTTGGAAATATTGTACACAAAATATCATACTCTATTAAAATGTGATTCAGGGACAAGGGAATGGTGCTTGGTGATAAAACTATACTGCCATAGTTGCTGAGGAAGGGCAGCAACAGAGATCAGACTTCTAGCTAATATGGATCTGGCAGGCATTCCCTGTTACACCCCTGGGAAATAGTGGCCCAGGGCACAGAAGGAACCTGAAATTAAAATATTTAGATACAACCAAAACTGACTTGTCTCTGTCCCTATGTACACTGAAAAATTTAGTGGGACATGCTGCTTTATGTGGCTTTGTGTTTTCACCATTGTACTTATTTTATATACCTAATCGTACATTTTAAGCAGCAAATGACCTTGCAGCAAAAAATGTCTTGGCGTGAGATGCAAAATGAATGAAAAACAACCACACCTATGCTTTTGTCACTCAACCTAAACTACTCTTCATGACCTGGAAATGTTTTATACTTATGGGAAACTTTCTGCCCTTAACCTTATAACTTCAGATCCTTGTATGAATGGGTTTGGTTGTTTTTCTATTATATAAATCATAGATTGCAAGTACATTGGGACAGTACAAATCCCGGGACTTGGTAAAATTAGAGTTGAATGATGACATGTCCAAAGGCAACTGAAATATGACATATTTCAAATAATGTTTTCCTTGCTCGTGTAACTTGGAGAATTCACTCTATTTGATTGTGGGTTTCAAAGTATTAGTGTTAAAATTAGAGGTAGATTTTCTGCCTGCTTACAAGACAAATACATATTTATCTCATTAAAGAGGTAATAAGTCTTTTTTAACCTTTATATTTTCAATACTAGTGGTGTATTGTGGATCTAACACACACAGGCTTAAATAATTTCCTTTCCATTTAAACTCATAGTGTACCAAATCTTGATGAAAAGATAATTCTAGAAAGTCAAGTCTTAATTTTCCAACAAGTTATGTCTTAATTTCTTCTTCCCCCTTCTAAATGTTCTGTTACCACTGATCTTCAAACAGTACTTAATCCTTTAAAACAAAAAGGTGTGTATGTGCCGTGACAGTAAAAATGAAAAAGAAAAAATAGCTTTCCTAAAAGGTAGCTAGGCTTATGGAAATGGTATAATAGGTGACTATAAATGCCCTATAGGCTTGTGTTACCACTAAAAAATAACAAAAACCCAGAAAATGAGTACTCTCCTCAGAGGACAGTTTTATCTTTTCCGTTTTGCAATACAACTGTAAATCTTCATGCATCATCTGGTCTCAGTAATTTTAATGGCGACTGCCTCACTAGTCAAGAAAAAACTGGGAATAAATGCCCATATTCCAGCTCTCTGTACCTCTGAGACAGTAAAGCTTAATAAATACACAATTAAAACTGAAACTTTCTACCTTGCAGACTTAAGTTTCTATTATTTTTAAGATTCACTGGATTGCTCTTTATAAACGGTACCCATACTTGTTTTCTTGTATAGTTATATCACTGGGCTTCTTAATTCAATGCAATAAACTCTAATGTCATGGCTTCTATAAACTGTTATCTTTAAGATGGCTTTAGGCACAAAGTCGGCAAAGTCTGAGTCGTCCAATAACAGCTGTAATTAGTTAGGGCCCTGAGGTCCAAGGTGGTAGTTACACTTCTCATCTACAAAAATAAATATCTTATTAAAGACAGGGTTTATTTGTGTCAAGAAGTAGATATCCTTGACAAACAAGACTTACTGTTAATCACTATGATTTGAGTGCCATTCCCGTGCCAAGAAATTTTAGAAAAGCCCTTTTCATATCTGGACTTTTTTGAGTATAAATTAACAAAAATTGTTATTTTAAAGGACAACCTTTAGAATAACCATTGGAATTTGGGGCAGTTTTTATTCCTTAGCATTTTCTTTGGTGATGCCATTACTTAGGAAGAAGTGCTGTGACATTCAGTTGATTGATTATTGGGTATCACAGGACCTCTGTTCAGCCCTTCAGATGACTAAAATCTAAGACTAAACAGAGAGAAATTGCTGTTAACATAGAAGTACTTAAAATGCATTTCATCCTAGGTGTTCTTATACTAGTAACATTATCGTAGACACATTTTTAAATCCAGATAGGTATTTGTAATTTTTCACACCAGTTTTTGCTTTTGTCGCATGTATTCAAACTAGCACCTCCACAGTCAAAGTGTTGTCATCCTACAGCCTCAAGGCCCCTCACTCTCAATGTATGGAATGTCATGGTACTTGATGTTATTGCATGCCCATTGCTGCAAGGCATCACACAAGATATCCTGAGACAGGCGGTGTGCATATTCCAAGATCACAATATTGGTCCCTGGGGGTTCCTTCACTTCCTCTTTGACATTAACTGGAGAAGGCATCCTAGGTAGACATCTCTCTTCTGGCATAAAGTGTTCTTCACTCTCATGCTGCTTCTCACCTTCATATATGGTAGGAAATGGGAAAGTTTGCTTTGATTTCATGCAGCCCATGTTATGAAGAGCTGTTTGTGGAGGAAGCAGTGGCAGACTACTTCCAGGCCATCTTTAGAAAACAATGAAATTTGTCCATGTGATGTTGACCAGTGCTTTCCCTCTCCAGGCCACTTCAGTATTCAATGTTCCCTTTCACCACTCTTCACGTGTAGTGTTTACCTGTCAAGAGAAGGTAGGTTTCATTTTGAAGTTACAGAATGCAAAATAGTGTATGATTGAGTGGCATGTAAAAATCCTTTCATCACTTTGGTCATATGGAAGAAATCTGAGGTAAAAACAAACAGCTTTATCTTACCAGTGGAAGAAAAAGATAATCACTCAATAAAAATGGCAACTTGCAAAATAGGAAAACATGTTTTTCAAGATCTTGCAAATTTTATAAAACTGAAAACAATTCCATTTTTGCTAGCTTAGATTTACCTATACCAAAGGTTAGCTAAACCATTGGGCCAAATTCCAGCTACCTATTTTTATACAGCCATGCTCACGTGTTTACATGTGTCCGTGGCTGCATTCATACTACGATAGCAGAAGTGAATAATTGTGACAGGCTGTGTGCCCCACAAAGCTTAAAATATTTACTGTCTGACCCTTTACAGAAAATGTTTGCTGAGTCCTGATCTATACTGTCAAGCAAAACAAGCACATCAAAATTTGTTCCTCCCGAAACCTCATGAGCCTACAGACCTGCGACTACTGTAAGAGTCTGGCTTTATCCCCTGGTCACATATTTACAACTAAAAGAGTAGTAAACAATGTTTGCTTTACTCTAGTGCCACTTCTAAACAATATAGGTTACATATAGCAAAGCCACCTATTTTTCCTTCTGACTGTTCCCTGTGAAATTGTACAAAAGCTCAGATTAAAGTTAAAGGTTTTTCCTCCTAAATATATCATTCCTACCCTTGTTTGATGTTTGGTCAGTAAATAGATGACAATGTTTGTGACGTGCCTTCTAAGCCTCCCAAGTGTGTGTTATCACAGAATGAACTTCTCTTAAGGGCCTTAAGGATAACTAACACAATATAAGACAACTTCATTTTAAAGAGGACTAACCTGTAAGAAGCACAGGTAATCTCTGTGAATGAGATTAATGGTCCCTGACTGTATCTTAGTTTTGGGACTAAAAACATAGCTCTAAAAATTCTAAAATTTCTTTCTGAAACACTTTTTTTTCTTTTTTTTTGAGACAGGGTCTTACTCTGTTACTCAGGCTGGAGTAAAGGATGCAATCATGGCTCACTGTAGCCTGGACCTCCTGGGTTCAAGTGATCCTCCCACCTCAGCCTACTGGGTAGCTGGCCTGCAGGCACAAGCCACCATACCTAGCTAATTTTTGGTAGGGACAGGGTTTTGCCATTTTGTCCAGGCTGGTCTTGAACTCCTGAGGTCAAGTGATCTGCCCACCTTAGCCTCCCAAAGTGACCTGGATTACTGGCATGAGCCACTGTGCCTGGCCTGAAACCACTGATCTTAAGGCAAAAGCTTGCGTGCATCTAATTCATTTTTTTAATAGTTTGTAATTAAAGATGTCCAGAGGAGGTGATGTTTGCCAGGTCTACCACCATATATTATTCTATAAATTCTACCCAGTTTCTCATAATACTATATCTGTTCCTACCCCTAATAAGAGTGATATGAGAGTAAGAAAGGAAAGGCAGTCTTCTGCTTTTAATTGCCTTTAGTTCCGTATGCCCTGCTTCATGCTGCAAACTCAGAGATGTTAATTTTAAAAAGGAAACAGATATATGTGGTGTCTGTCTTGCTTACTAGCCTGAAGATGGGGACTGTCTTGGTTGTTCATCATCACCATGTTATGATTTTTTGTAGTGTCTATTTTTTACTGTGAGTGTTGGTTAAGGGAATTGGACATGGTTAACCTGAAAAAAATTACTTAGAGAACTCAATGAGTGTCAGACAAATGAAAGGCTGTGAGTGGAACCATCAGAATATTCTGTGTTTTTTAAGACCTTTTGTTTTGCAAAAACAGCTTTTTCTTACCCTAACAAAGTAACTAGTGCCAGATTTGTGCATTTGCCAAAACCAGTTTTAAAACTGGACAAAATATATGTTGCCATGTATTTTCAGGCATAGAGCAACAAGCAACACTGGATTGTGATCCCTGAGAGAAGAAAAACACAAGATGTTAAATCCCCCAGATGGTCATTGTGGGATTCTACCTGGGGGTATTTTCCAAGCATTACCATGGGAGTTGAGCCCCAGGAGAGTCAGAGAGTGGCAACTCTGATGGAACAGAGGTTTGGGTTACTAAAACAGCTGAAATTTATAAGATAGAGTTCAAGATTGGGAAGAGAGGCAGAAATCTGCATGAGACTTGTCAAAGGTACTGGGATGTGCATGTCCAGGATGAGGCTCTGCAAAATCTTAGCAAATGATTACTTCCTCTAGGACTTAAGGGTTGAACAGTGACACCAGAAGTTATACAGTACTTAGAATCCCTGGAATTGCAGCCTGAGTGGAGCAATCTCATTGAACACTTCTGTATTTAGTTACTACTCAAGAAATGTGACACCTTAGGAATCAGTAGCATACCCTATGCAAGGGTTGGCAAGTGTTTTCTTAAAGGGCTATGACTTAGGCTTGTGAGCTAGGTGTTTGTGGCTTCTCCAAATTCATATATTGAAACCTAATCCCCAACGTGGTGGTATTTGGAGTGGGGGCTTTGGGTGATGATATTAGAGTATTAGTGCCCTCATAAAAGAGACCCCAGAGAACTCCCTTGCCCCTGCTGACATGTGGGGCCACACTGAAAAGCTATGAACCACACAGCAGGCCTTCACAAGATACCATATATGCTCATGCCTTAAACTTGGACTTCCCAGCCTCCAGAACCATGAGAAATAAATCTGTGTTGTTGATAAACACTCAGTCATATAAATACTCCATATAGTCTCTGGTATTTTGTTAAACCATCCTGAATGGACTAAGACACATAGGGTCTATGTCACAACTACTCAGCTCTGCTATTATAGCACAAAAGAAGCCAGATAATATATTAATATTAAACAAATGGCCATGGCTATATCCAATAAAACTTCATTTACAAAAATAGGCAGCCACCCTATGGACCACATTTGACTAAGTTCAAACAGAAATAGTCCCCTTTAACAAGAAATAAAACAATACCATTTAAAGAAAGATAACATAAGCCAGATGCCTTACAAGTTATTACTCACAATGCCTACCGTTCAATTAAAAAATTACTAGCCATACAAAGAAGCAGGAAAATCCGACCCATAATCAAGAAAAAAAAAAATGACCCAGCATTTTTTAATAGAAATTAATAATAGAACTTTAAAGTAGCTATTTAAGTATGCCCAAGAAAATAAAGGAAAAAACTAGTGAACAAAAAAAGAATTTCAGAGAAATGGAAATTGTAAAATAAAAATGGAAAATCAATAACTGAAATGTACAAGACGTGAAATGAAAAATTGTGTGGACTACTGAATGTTGGAAAAGATAGGATTATTGAACTTGAACATGAATCTATAGATGTGTCCAATCTGAAAAATAGAGGGAAAAGATTTTAAAAATAGAGCAGCAGCCACTAAAGAGATAATGCAAGTATGACTTATGAGGAAAGGAATTAGACACATTTAACCCAGAAGAAGACAGGAAAGGAAGAACATTGGGGGTTGGGAGGGACAATTAGAAAACCACCATATGAAAAAGCCTTCTATATATAATTACCTGAAAGAAAAATGGACTAAAAATAACAATTGAAAGGCAGAGATGATCAGACTAGTTTAAAAATCCAAACCACACATATATAGTCTTTTCAACGAGTGCTGGAACAACCAAATCATCCATATGCCAAAAAAAAAAAAAAAAAAAAGCCGGACACAGATCTTAAATCCTTCACAAAATTAATTTGAAATGGATCACAGACCTAAATATAATATAGGACTCCTAGAAGATAACATAGGAGGCAATGTGGATAACCTTGGGTTTGGTGACAACCTTTTAGATTCAATGCCAAAGGCATGATGTGTTAAAGAAATAATTGATAAGTGGGAGTTCACTAAAAATCTGCTCTGTTTAAGACATGGTCAAGAAAATGAGAAGACAAGCCACAGACTGGGAGGAAATATTGTAAAAGCATATTTGATAAAAGATTGTTATATTTGATAAAATTGTTATCTAAAGTATACAAAGAACTTCTAAAAGTCAGCAATACAAATATGAACAAGCTAATTGAAAAATGGGCAGAAGATCTGGACAGACACCTCACCGAAGTCTTCTTACATATAGATGGTACATAAACGTATGGAAAAATGTTCAGCATCATGTAATTCAGGAATTGTAAATTTAAACAATGAGATAATGGCAAAAGCAACAGAACTCTCATTCATCGTTAGTGAGAATGCAGAATGGTACAGTTAGCTTGGGAGGACAGTTTGGCAGTTTCTTACAAAACTAAACATATTCTTACTATACGATCCAACAGTTATGCTTCTTGGTATTCAACCCAGTGAGTTGAACGCTTAAATCCATGCAAAAATCTGCACATGGATGTCTGTAGCAGCTTTATTCATAACTTTGAAAACTTAGAAGCAAGCAAGATGTCCTTCTTGGTGAATGAGTAAACTGGGGTACATCTAAACAATGGAATATATTCAGCATTAAAAATAAATGAGTTAGGCTGGGCATAGTCACTCATGCCTACAGTCCCAGCACTTTGGGAGGCTGAGGCGAGTATCACTTTAGCCCAGGAGTTCAAGACCAGCCTAGGCAACATAGCAAGACCCCGTCTCTACAAAAAAATTAAATATGAAAAAAATTAGCCAGGCATGGTGGTGCACACCTACAGTTTTAGCTACTTAGGAAGCCGAGGTCGCTCAGGCCCAGGAGCTGGAATTGAAGGTTGTGGTAAGTTAAGATTGATTGCACCACTCTACTCCAGCCTGGGTGACTGAGCAAGACTCCATCTCAAAAAATAATAATCCAGCCATGGAAAGAAAAGGAGGAATCTCAAATGCTCATTACTAAGGTAAGCCAATCTGAAAGGGGTACATGCTGTATGATTACAACTATATGACATTCTAGAAATGGCAAGACTCTGGAGGCAGTACAAAGACCAGTGGTTGCCAAGGGTTATGGAAGAGGCTGAGATGAATAGGTGGAACAGACAATTTTTAAGGCAATGAAACTATTCTATATGATACTAATAACGGATTTCTGTCATACATTTGTCAAAAACCATAGATTGTACAACACCAGGAATGAACTCTAATCTAATGTGGACTTCAGGTGATTGTGATGTGTCTAGTGGGAGATGCTGCGTGTGTGTGTACACAGGATATGTGGGAACACTGTGTTTCCTGCTCCATTTTTCTGTTAAAACTACTCTGAAAAACAGTATTATTTTTTTAAAAATATACCCACTATATGCTATCTATAAAAGATACACAACTTAAAACTGACAAACCCAGAAGAAGCATAGCTGGAGACTTAAAACATTACTAGAATATTCAAAGAAAAAATAATATGCATTCTGAACAACATTATGCTCCAACTTGAGTTGATATTCACAGAACACTATACCCAACAACTATTACATATTCTTATCCACTGCATATGGAACATTCACCAAGATAGACTATTGATAGTCTCAGCAGATTTCAAAGGCTTAAAACATTACACAGTATATTTTCCAACCACCCGGGATAGTAAAATATCTAGAAAAGCCTCATATATTGGGAAACTAAACATATTTCTAAGTAACCTATGGGACAAAGAAGATAATCACAGGAGAAATTAAAATATATTTTCAACTAAACGAAAGCCGAAACATCAGAATTTTGAAATGCATTAGTTAGAGCTTAGAAATAAATTTATATATTTAACTGCTTATAACAGAAAAGAAGAAAAGTTTAAATCAGTGATATAAGCTTTTACCTTAAGCTTAAAAAAGAAAAGCAAATTAAACCCAATATAAGTAGACAGAAATAGGTAAGAACAGAAATCAGTGAAGCATACGATAGACACAACAGAATGAAGGCTGGTTCTTTAAAAATATCTAATAGATACATCTCTATACAGACTGATCAAGAAAAATAAGTCACATATTAAGATGTGTAATGGGTATTATGACATCTATATACATTTAAAAGGCAAACAGGAATAATATAAACAATTTTATGCCAATATCAAATTACCAAAATTGGCACAAGAAGAAAATCTGATAGCTCTCCATCAATTAAAGAAATTGTATATTCAGCAAAATTCTAGCAGGCTTTTCTGTAGACATTGACAAATGGATTCTAAAAGTCCAATCAAAATCCCAGCACTCTGTTTCTTAAAAAGTTAACCATGCACTTACCCTGTGAACCAGCCATTTCATCTCTAGATACCTATCTAAGACAAATGGAAACATAGGTATTTTAAAACTCTGTATACCAACATCCATAGCCTCTTTATTCACAATAGCCAAAGCTGGAAACAACCCAAATGTCCATCAGTAGGCAAATCAAATGGATAAACAAATTGGGGATATCCTTAAAGTGGAATATAGCTTGACAATAAAAAAAGGATGAACTATTGGTATGTCAAACCACATGGATGAATCTCAAACATGTTGAGCCAGATAAAAAAGATGGATCATATATGAATTTCAAGATCGGACAATAGTGACCCTATGAATAGAAATCATAATAGTGATTCCCTTTGGGTGGGAGGTAGTAAGGACTGTTTGGAAGAGGCCCTGAAATACTTTCTAGGCTATTAAAAATATTCTGTATCTTAATTGGTATGTTAATGAGGTATATGTTTGTTAAAACATGTTGGGTCGTACCTTTAACATCTGTGTACTGTATTTCACTGTAATTTTTACTTTAAAAGTATAAGAATAGTTTTTGAGAACATTCTGGGGCACCTAAATCCAGGGGACTGATGTATTTTATCTGAAAAAGACTGCCTATGGACAGCATCCAGAGCAGACTAGCGCCCTGTGCTGGAGGATTCCAGTGTGAGGCCTTCTGCTTCCTTTCTGCACCGGCCTAAAACCAGCCAAACTCAGTGGTCATAGTCTTCTGGGCCTACCGAAGAACAAAAGCCTACTTCTAGTTCTTCCAGTTGCCAGTTAAAGGGCTTTATTTATCTGTCACTTCCTTTGGGAACAGGTAGAGTGCTTTGATTTAGAATGATGGCAATAAATGAGAAACCAATTTGAAATTGGATGTGAGAGTCTTCTGTCCTTTATTGTGCTGTTCCTGAACTTGTAGCTAAGGAGGGTAGAGTAGGGAGAGGGATCTATAACCTTATCCAAGGAACCAGATTAGTAATACTTCATTCCCACCACACTTTAATTTGCACATATTTCTAGAGTATAGGACATCAAAAATATCTAGATAGTAAAATATTTATGTTGTCAACCTTCAGCTGGTTTAGCCATGTCAAGTATAGAAAACAACCGTTCTTCAGTTACTTATCACATCTGCTTACTAATTAATTTATGTTGTTTATCATCTCTTCCCATCTAATAGATGAAACAGGCAGATAGGTCTAGCTCTTCCACTTGCTGACCCAGAGTTCACATGGCAAATAAGAATGGAGCTGTCAGTGCTCCAACAGTACTTCATCCAGTCCAGCCTAGGTTTTTAAGTGTTAACTTTCTCTCTTTCTTGAACTTATAGAACCTCTGTCCCAACTTTGAAGTTAATTCTTGCCAGTAAAGACCAAGATAGCTCCTTCCCAGGGTCTCTGTTTCTCTCTTCTCATTGCCCCTGTCCTTGACCTGATCTCTGGACTATCAGCAAGAACATGATGGCCCAGACCTTCCCAGTCTCCCAAACAGGTCTCTGGGTACTACTGCTCCAGGACTAGCTGTCAAATCTGGCCTTCAAGTCCTGTGTTGGGAAAAATGACACTGATATATTCATGTAATTAGGTAATCATCTGCTCCAGTAACTAGCTATCCAATGGAATTGCTCGTGGCATGTTGAGAAGATGCAATTGCCTTAATTAAATGGGATTAGTAAACTGCCACCACGTATTTGTTAATCAGATTTTCGTGCTATAGTTTCCATCCCACAGAAGCCTCTTAAGTTTTATCATGAAAAAAAAAAGCATGAACCTTAAAGTAAGGGCCAGGGGGGCAAAAAGGTTCATGTGCAGCATCTACTGTTCATGGTAGCAGCTGTTTAAATACTTTTAAATACTTAAAAGGCAGTTACAATACAGAACTTTAAATACTTAAAAGGCAATTACAGTACAAACCTGCACACCATTGAAGAACAAACTTTGTAGAACAAACTTTGTATACTTTCAATCACTTCTAATAAGATAGTTGATTCATAAGGAGGAAATAAAGTTTCAACAATGTTAGCCATTAATGCAAGTCAGTGGCTAGGCAGCTATGATTAGCCTTAACAGGTGTGATCAGCTATCCTGAATTAATTTTTAGTCTTATTCATTTGGGAAGTTACTATGGTCATCAGTTGAAGGTGTGATACATTAAATGCTGCAGATCAACCAGGAAAAGTGTTTTGGCCTTCTTGTCATTTTAACTGGCTAATTACAGAAATATAAAATGTTTAAAAAACACAGTTTCTCAAAAATATTTAAATCAACCTTTTATACCTTAGTTCTCAAGATACACCAAAAAACCATCAGAACATCCCTTAACCATCCAACCAGTCTATATTGAGTGTCTACTATGTGTTTGGAACCTGTGTCCATAGAATGTAAGTGCTTCCAAAATTAACAATCAAAAGGAGAAAGAATATAATTTATTCAGGCTGTAAGTAATAACATCTAACAGTGCCCTTCCACCCACCACTCCCTTTCCCTCTGACCCCTACCCCTCAAATCACAATGCACAGACACATACATACACATTACAGTCATACATAATGAAAAGAAAGCCCCATTATGTGTTTCAATGTTATTTGAAGCCTCAAAGCACTAAAAATATAGAATGAGCCCTGACACTATCCTCAGGAAGTGATCTAGCAACAACTGGGGCTTCTGTTGGGTCTGTCAAAGAAAAAATGTGATTTCCTGCAGCTCCCCACCTTTTTTCCTCCTAGAGCCAGGATCTCAGTCCATCGCCTGGGCTGGAGTACAGTGGCCAGTTGTGGCTCACAGCAGTCTCACAAACTCCTGAGTTCAAACTGTCCTCTGGTTTCAGCCTCCTGAGTACTTGCGACTATAGGTACATACCACCATGCCCAGGTAAATTTTTATATTTTTTGTAGAGACAGGGTCTTGCCATGTTGTCCAGGCTGGTTATGAACTCCTGGCCTTAACTGATCCTTCTGCCTTGGCCTCTCAAAGTGCTGGGATGATAGGTGTGAGGCATCATGCCTGGCTAGCCCATTCTTTGTAGTTCATTTTGTAGCTGTGTTCCTCCATACTGGGTGCAGTGTCATCAAAAGGAGTAAATTTCTTGGGAATATGCCAGTGGAAGGTATCACAAAAAGGCCATAATTTGGACATGAGCTGGACCCAAACACAAAACTAGCCAAAAAAAAAAGTAACTTCTAAAATCAGCTGTGTAAACGCATAGGCTGCTACCTCCCGAGAAGTCCATCTTAAACACTAGATTAACAGAGATGGTTTATTTTACCATTGTCCCATTTTATGTCATATTCTTAAGCCTTTACACAGGTTTCTAAGATGCCTTATATCTCAAATTATGGCTTAAAATTGGTCTCACCCTGAATTAATGTAAATATATAATAAAAACCATGTTATGGTCTTTCAAAAAGTTTTATGCATATATATATAGATACATATATATTTTTCTTTCCAATTTTTCCAATTTCAGTCTTTCCAATTTCAGTGTAGATGTGATTAATAGAAATACCAATTCATTAAAACATAACTCAAAGCGGGCAGATCACCTGAGGACAGGAGTTCGAGACCAGCCTGGGCAACATGGTGAAATGCTGTCTCTACTAAAGATACAAAAATCAGCCAGGTGTGGTGGCAGGTGCCTGTAATTCCAGCTACTCAGGAGGCTGAGGCATGAGAATCGCTTGAACCTGGGAGGCGGAGCTTGCAGTGAGCCACTGCACTCCAGCCTGGGTGATAGAGTGAGACTCAGTCTCAAAAAAAATAAAAATAAAAAATAAGTTTATAAAAAAATATGTAACTCAGTTTCTAGTAACATGTTTGTCATTATGTGTTCTCTAATAACGGATACTGAGAAAGAATATACTTTCTTGTAGGGCTCTGAAAACTGGACAGTAAATGGAAGTCTTTGTACTGGGAGTATTGAGAATCATTCACTTGGACATAAATTCACAGCAGGATCCAATGACATTGGTTAAACAGGCAAACAGAAATGGACACAATTTAAATGTAATGTTCTTTGTCTTTCACCAAAAAGTAAAAGCTACAAAATACTGTAAATATGACCTTGGTCAGTATGAAGGTCACCAAAAGAACACTACTATAGGGTCCTTAGAAACGGAGAATTTGGTTTCGTCCTCAGGCACTTAGAGCACACACAGTGTACAGCTGCTCACTGACAGGACGGGCTCAGGATGACTCCATGTGGTCACTCTTGGGGCCAAAATTTCTCAATAAAGAGGCAGAGAAAATAACCTTATTAAGAAATGAGACAATGTTTGAGATTCTAATAAACCTGAATAAAGCGGTATGGTATGATTTTATCTGTAAACTGGGCTCTACCTCAGTCATCTAAAAATTGTGATTTTGGTCAGGCACGGGGGCTCACACCTGTAATCCCAGCACTTTGGGAGGCCGAAGTGGGTGGAATACCTGAGGTCAGGAGTTCATGACCCGTCTGGCCAACATGGTGAAACCCCATCTCTAATAAAAATTTAAAAATCAGCTGGGTGTGGTGGCACACGCCTGTAATCCCAGCTATTAGGGAGGCTGAGGCAGGAGAATCGTTTGAACGTGGGAGGGAGAAGTTGCAGTGAGCCGAGATCGCACCACTGCACTCCAGCCTTGGTGACAGAGCGAAGACTCCGTCTCACAAAAATAAAAATTGTGATTCTATATGTAAAGCATCTAGAACTTCCTTGGAACATGGAACATGTTCTGTGTTATTTCCATTCCTTATCTCTCCAGATTGTCTCCTAAAGCTACTAACATCTAATTATTAAGTGTTCTATTATATCTCCAGATTATAATTGAGGAAAGAGAAGTATAATCTAAGAATGACAACAGTAATTTAGGATTTTGAACAATTAGATAATAGACTAACTGTTGAACAGGTGATAGATGTCTTAAGTCCAGGTATAATACTTCATCTTATTTACCAGGTCCTCCAGGTAGAGGATAAAAACCACACACATACACAAGCAGGTATTTCCCTAAGCCCTTCTGGGCTTCACTGTGGCTACCAGGTGGCTTCATCTGGCCACTCCTATTTATGACCATGAATGTTGACCTTCAATCTGCAGCAATTCCTCCAGCACCATAATATAAATCCTCACAGAAAAATGAAAAGGAGCTCTGACCAACTAGTTAAGAAAACCTGATCTAGAACCTCTCCCCGCTTTATCATTTTGTTAAGTTGATAGATAAACCCCAAATTCTAACCACCTCCTTGAGTCACATTTCTTTTGCAAACTCCTGTGCATATGTGTGTTTAAATCTGTCCTATTTATGCCATTACTCTTTTATCAGTTTGATTCACAGGCCTTGGTCACAAACCTAAGAGGGTAGAAGAGCTTTTTTCCTCCCCTACAGATTCAATTTCTATTAGTCTTTAGTAAAACCACTTCATTTTAGAACAAGTAGGAGGCATAAATTAATAAAAGTGTTAAGTGCTATGCACTGATTTAAGTTCTAGGCAGCAGTATATGTAATTTCGAGCACTGAAAAGAATCATTACTCTGGTATAGAAACGTGGAAGAACATAGTGGTCAAATTCCCTAGGACTCTAGGTCAGAGGACCAAGAATTCAGAAAATTTTGCCATTTAAAGCTTCATAGTTCTTTCATGATCCATATACTCCACTTCTTTACCTAAGGAGTTATTGTAGGGTTCCTATTTTCTATGGCCAACAGTACAGTGTCTCGGGGGGAAGAGAGGTACATTTAATATAAACATTTTTTAAAGCCCTGTTTTTACCCAATGGACTTAATTTCTCGCTAATACAAGGAAATTTCCTCTCCCATCACGTGAGTCTCCTTGGCTCACTCATGCTCATTTCCTACTCCTAGTCCTCCTTTAAGCTGAAACACACCACCTCGCCTTTATCTCCACCCAGCACCCTTTTCCCTGTTCCCTACTTAAACCCAAGTACTATCTTTGAGGATAGGGGAAGCCACATCTCCTTCCTACAGACTTCCCAGTCCTCCTCCCACCCTTCCTCAGAATTCTGTTCTTGAACTGGAAGTCTCGTCTTTAATGTATAAATGCTGTCTCCCCAAATGAGATTAGATATCCCTCAAAGGCAGGAGTGTATTTTCTTTATTTTGTACAGAACAGTTCTCTACATCAAGGCAACTAATGAATGCTTATTAAAGTTTTCCCATTTGTCAACTCTCCATATGCCTGCAGTATGTTAGATGTTGGGAATAAAACAGTGACATTTACATAGTTCTGCCTCTTGCAGGCTGTTTACATGCAAAGGCTACAAACTTGCAGTAGTGTTTGGGCCAGTGTTTTGTTGGGCCAGTGCAGTGTTGAAACTGTTCTGAATTAGAATACTTCTAAGCTAGGCATTCACTCTTGGGGTCACATACCTGTTACTCCCTCCCATTCAGCTTCAGTAATTTATGTTACCTTCAGCCCCTCGTGAAACACTCTTAATTTCACAACTTTTAACTTACAAGGAATAAATTCATTCTTAAAATACAAGGCTCTTCGCATGTGAGGTACCGATTAGAGTTATTTACTACTGCCAAAACTTTCAACATTATAACACCTTGAATGGTTCTATTTCTCAACCACCGACTTAGTGCATGTTGTGCGCATAGTATACTTACTATACGGAAAGTGTAGTAAGAAAGGCTCATTTTAAAATTCTCAAATCCAAGGATAGATGGCGTATTAACTAATGAGAAAGAAAACAAAACTGCTCAGCAACTGTTTTGCTCCCTTAAAAGCAAATGATTTCAAGCTGGAAAGCATGGAAACCTCACTAAGAGAGAACTACTAAGGTGCAAGAAGAGGTCACTTTAAAAGAATCCATGCCTTCACATTCTGGTGAATTATATTCCAGGGTACCAAGAGAACCTGTGGATGTCAGCACAGAACTATCCGGGCAACCTCTGGAAAACCATGGAGAAGAAGGGCAGCCTCAAGAGGCTAGAGATTCAAACAGAACTTTTTTCCCCCAGTGTTTTTATTTTTAATATTCAAAGCTAAAGGAAAGAATTAGAATTCCTAGACTTTACAGACTAATAGTTTGACATCTATCTCTAGCAAAATTCAAACTTAAACATTAAACAAGGAACAATGGGGGTTGGGGGGAAAGACGGGATTTCTAGGAACTAGCAATGTGCTAAGAATCATTCGTTTTTAAACTAATGTTATTTACTTTTGTAGTAGATCAGGGAATATGCAAGATCTTTACTTTTCAGCAAGACATTTTTCTCATAATGTCTTTATGGAGAAGACTGCTCTATGGACTAGAATAGTTTGATAAGAAAGGGCTGAGTCCAGCTAATTCATTAGTTCAAGCAAAATCTACTGAAGGCCAACTAGATTTCCAGCCAGTATTGTACTTGGTGCTTTCATTACTTTGAATTTTAACAACCACCCTGAAAGGCAGGTGTTACCTCATTTTATTGATACTGAAAATAAGTTTCTCAAGGTCACAAAGCTAATAGGTATCAGAGCCAGACTCCAAAACCAGCCTCCAAAAATCCAGGACCATTCCTACTGTGCCACAGGTTTCTAGAGGTACCACGGTCATAGCAAAAAGACTTGTCCTATCTGTTGTCAGTGACTTGAATGTCTGGTGAATAAACTTAGCAAATGTGTAGGTGACACAAAACTGAAAAGTAGAATTAACATGATGAATGACATAAGATGAAAACATCTATCTAACAAACTGCAAACCATACAGAGGCTTTAAGTAATACAAGCCAACAGAAAAAAGAAATTCAGATTCAAGAAATGCTTAACTGCATAATTAAAAAATTAATAAAGCCTACCTTTATTTTTGTCTCCTTTGCTTGACAGCAAAGCACACGGGGTATGGAGGTGAGGTTTTTAGTCAACTTCTGTGTATTTACTACAAATGCCAATTAAGCAATAGATGATTTCATTTGAAGATGGCAACTCATTGCACCCTGCACTGTTTGGGTTAGACTGACGTATTGAATTCAATTTTAGGCTAAGGATCTTTAGCACAGAGAAGGGTCTTAGGTAAGGAAGGAAACATAAACTAGTATTTATTGAAGATAACTAACATTTACTGACTCCTAGGCACCTCTACTAAGTACTTTATTAAGATTATTAATTTAATCCTCACAGTAACCCTAGGGTTAGACAAAGCATATTATTCCCGTTTTACAGATGAGAAACTGAGGCTCAGGGATCTGAAAGGCTGTCAAGCAAAGGAGACAAAAATATTATTTTGTATCACTTTAGACCTTTCGTTTCTGTTTTTTTTTTTTTTTTTTTTTTGAGACGGAGTCTTGCTCTGTTGCCCAGGCTGGAGTGCAGTGGCCAGATCTCAGCTCACTGCAAGCTCCGCCTCCCAAGTTCACGCCATTCTCCTGCCTCAGCCTCCCCAGTAGCTGGGACTACAGGCCCCCGCCACCTCGCCTGGCTAGTTTTTTTGTATTTTTTTTAGTAGAGACGGGGTTTCACCGTGTTAGCCAGGATGGTCTCGATCTCCTGACCTCGTGATCCGCCCGTCTCGGCCTCCCAAAGTGCTGGGATTACAGGCTTGAGCCACCGCGCCCGGCCGACCTTTCGTTTCTTAACTATTTCTGGGTCACGGACTCTTTTTGGACTCTGACTAAAGTTTTAGATCTTTTTTGCAGAAAAATCTTGTTTCTAAGTTCACAGTTGGAGCGCTATTGGCCAGGTAGGACTAATGAGAAACAGGTACTGCTTCCTAAGCGGTTGTCAGTTCAGTGTAAACCAGGCCTTGCTAACAACAGAAAAGGAGGAACCCCTCAAAATGTAATGAGCTCCCTGTTACTGAAGTGTTCAATCAAAATGTGGCTGGCCTGTCAGGAGTGCTACAGAGGAGATAATAAAATGGATTGGAGGTTGGTCTACAATTTTAAAGCACCCTTTTGTTACAAGATTGTGTGGACCTAAATAAGTAATGCTTATAATTTTTGTTTAATGGCAAAAGAAAATTAAAAACTGAAATTATTCTTCCAGACCATGCTCCTTGAAAGCAGAATGCGTAAATATTATTTCCCATCTATTTATGATAGCCATATTAAGTGCTTGAAAACAGCCTCATCCAAAGGGAAAAAGGAGGAGCCAACTGTTGATCTTGGTTTGATTTATACTTTGTCATAATACAAGTAGATTCCATATTCCTCCTAATTCTTATCTAAAAATTTCCCTGAGAGAGCTGCCACATACACTAGATCCTAAAAACATGGTCTTTGATAAGAACCTTTACTAGTTTACAATTTTATGTTAATCCCCTAAAGGATAGGGGAGGGGCTGGTGTCAGACCAGAGACATAAGCGAGACAACTCCAATTGTTCTGCTTTGCTTCTTTGACGCCTTCACTCATGGCAGGATCTTACCTGTCTACTCCTCTTAATTTCTTATTTGCATCATTTCACCTCAATATTCAGCCTCCCACAGCTCCAAAGAGCACAAGAGCTAATACTTTGCTCATGATATGCCATTCAGAGCACAAGCCTGACAGCTTGGCATATCAATGCAATGTTCATGGGCAAATCTCTCACCTGAAAATCTTCACTCACTCTTCAGGTAGGAAGCAGGGTGGAATTGCAACTCATAATGAGATACCTTTCATTGGGAAGCCCAGAACAAGATTGAAGCGGTGGGGGCTAACTCTTCTCCATTAGGGGACGGAGATGTGAGGCTCTATCCATGGCAGCTGGCTGAGAAAGGTCTCGTTTAATTAAAGCCGCCTGTAACTCATGGGTTTCTGCCATTGAAAAATCTAAAAGGCACAGCTGACAAAGACCGACACACACACTCCCTTCATCAGTCACCCACCTCCCAGATGTTCACTTACACATCGCCTGGCAGCTGCGCGTCCATGGCACGTCCGGACAGCCGTGCGGACCCCGGAGGCAGCCTGCGATCAGGCCCCGGGCGGGTCTCCGAAGCTCCCGGGGCGGCGCTGCAGTGTGAGGGGGGCTTGCTGGCGTCTGGGCGGGCGGCAGCTGAGGCCTGGCGGGGGCAAAGTGCAGTCCAGCTGCCAGGGCAACGGCGCCGCCTTCTCGCCGGCGCCCGGCTCAGCCAAGTGGCAGCATGTGGAGGACGGGGCGTCCTTCGGCTGCGCTTGGGCTCCCGGCCCCTCCTCCTGCCGTCGCCGCCGCGCCCGCTGCGCGCTCCTCGCGGGTTTGCGCCCCGCATCCGGCCCCCAGACGGCCGCCTAGGGGCGCTCAACTAAAGGGCGCGCCCTCTGGGAGCGGCCCACGAATTTCGGGTGGCAGAGGGTTGCCTCGATACTTCCTCAGGCGCAGGGTCCGAGGCAGGGACGGGCGAGGCGGAGCTGGGTTGTCAGCTGGTCGGTCTGGACCACCGCCCTCACGCCCCCCGGAACTACCAAGCAGCTGCCGGCGCCGCAGCGGGAACAGACCCGCAAAGATCAATGAAAGCAGAAGCCAGCGAGGCATCGCACAGGTCAATGAAAGTAAGAGCCAGGGAGGCATTTCGCTGTCCCGGCCCCTGGCCTTGCCCCTGGTCTCGGCCACCTGGGCTGCGAACTCTCCTGAGCTCCGCCCTGGTGGGAGGGGGCTCTGCCCTCCAAGGCCTCTCCGCCGCGGGGCCTGCCTTGGGACAACAGGTGCTGGGCCGCGGCGCTGAGCCCGCCTGCAGGGGGCCCCGCAGCCTGGCCGCGGCCTTCCCAACTAAGGGTTCCGCGCTCGGGCCAGGCTGAGCTGCCAGACCTGCTTTGACCTGAAACCCCACTCTTGCAGAGCTAGGCCAGGGATTCCGCCCTTCCCACCTCGTTTGCACCATGAGTATGCAAACCAAAAGTGTTGGAAGTACTTAAACATTTAAAGGACACATCCATTTTATACTTTTCTATACAGAAATACTCAAGAACATTTTCCAAGCTTGTTTCTTTTTCAAACAAAGTATCTCTAAAGGCCATTTTCTCACTTTTTAAAGCATTGAATATCACTGCCTCAAAACATGGCCATTATTCAGTTACACTTCCCCGCACAATCCATGTGATGCCTGCATCTGCCCAGCATGATTCTTAGCAATAGTAAAAGTCCCAAGAGAACTACAAAAGAACCATTATTTTCCTTGTGTTCTACAAGGGATTATTCAATGTGAAATTCATGCTTGAAGTGACCTTAGTGATAATTTTGACTCCACATTACAGATGAGGACACAGAGGCCCAGAATTCAGCAGTACAATGAAAGAGAATGGAACTAAAAAAACTAACAATCTATAAACTGAGACTTAGCTCTTTGAAGGTACATTATAGTAAAAAATAAACCTAGATTGCAGAAGAGTTGAGAAATGTAAGTTATAGAAAAATCTAGCTCAGAATCTCTTAGATTTTAAATGAATCAAGCATTCTTATTTTTCTCCAGGCTTAAATTAGCTAAGGTTATTTTCAAACGCAGTGGCCCAGAAATGTAATTTTTCTTCATGGTAGTATGATTAATGAGATTGGAGTTGGTACATCCTGGCAATCATAGAATGTGGGTATACCTATATTAATTGATTTGTCTGATAAGTATCAATTTTTTTTCTTTTGAGACAGAGTCTTGCTCTTGTCACCCAGGCTGGAGTGCAATGGCGCGATCTTGGCTCACTGCAACCTCTGCCTCCCAGGTTCAAGCAATTCGCCTGCCTTAGCTCCTGAGTGGCTGAGATTATAGGCGCCTGCCACCATGCCAGGCTAATTTTTGTATTTTTAGTAGAGACAGGGTTTCACCATGTCGGCCAGGCTGGTCTCGAACTCCTGACCTCAGGTAATCCACCCGCCTCAGCCTCCCAAAATTCTGGGATTACAGGTGTGAGCCACGGCGCCCAGCCAGTATCAGTTTTAATGTATACAAATTGATTATACTTACATAAAACAAATTATTCAGTTCTATGTATTTCAGGCACACCATGCTAAATAAGTACGCTCAAATGCAAGGTTCCACTTTTAGGCCTAGTTCTTCACTTAAGTTATGTAATTTTCTTGTGCTCTTCCTTCCCCAGCTTTAAACTTCTATCAACCTAGTGCTGGAATCATCCTTAGGAGACCCCTGGGTTCCACACTGAGGAGACGGTGTCAGTTCTTGATGTGATCTAGGCAGAGGAGACACTTAGAAATTTGTGTTTTTTGCTTCCCGGTTACCAGGTCAGAAGGAAAGAAAAAGTGGGTGAGAAGGTCTCTGGCCTCCATCAAAAGAGAAACCCATGAACTTGCAAATTTCTTTCACTCAGTTTGAGAACAAACTGGACCAAGTGTTAGTCCTAGTCAGCCTTTGGTCTACAAATGAAGCGGGCCACGAGGGAGCGAGGCCTACACACCACGCCGAGCTGCTCCTGCCAGGCTGGAGCCGGACCCTTCCTTCACCATCTCAGGGCTGGCCAAGGCGATCAGGTCTGGCAGGGATGACTAAGGGAGGACCTAGCCCGTGACCTCTGCCATCTGTCTGGCTGTCCTCATGGGTGTGCACTGGAGAAAGTGGAGCAGGGGGGACAAGCCTGGGGCTGGTGGGGAGACGGCACTGCCACCCTTCTGTGAGCGGCCCTCTCCGCTCTCCTCTCTGTGGGGCCTCCCTCAGGTCCAGGCCAGTGTGAGCAGGTCGTTGCGGGTTGGGCCTGGAAAACAGCCTTGTCTTCTCTCCTAAGGACTGTAGGCCATTCTTCTGGTCAAGATGGTGCCATGTAAGACTTGGAGGGAAGATGCGTCGAGGGAACATGGCGCCCTCTGCTGCTGGGATTCGGGAAAGCTGACTCTCCTCCCAGCCGCCCAACCTAGAACTGGGAGTCATGGCACAGCATTTCTGCCCCTCTGTCCTCACCTGGGCTTGAACAAGGATAGAGGCGACAGGAACCAAGAACTCCTCAAACTGGTAGTGGCAGACACCAATTGCAGGATTTTGAAAGTGCTGATACAACTTTTTAAAAGCTGGGGAATGAAGCTGGGGTGAGGAAGGACCCAGCGATGGCCTGAGGCGAATGTGGTTAGGGTGAGGGGCTCTAGCAAGTGTTTAGTGGTTTTGTTTTCTCCAGAGTTCATGGAAGTAAAAGCCATAAAAACAGCAATGATAAAATCCTGGAATTTGAACATAAGCAATCTCACCCTAGGGTCCATGCTGTTGACAGGAAAGAAATACTCAGCTGGATTGAGGACTGCGTGTTAAATAGTAAACTTGCAGTTAACAGAATCAAATCAAGGCACTCACTTACTCTTTGCTCTGTAAAGAACTCCCATTTCCATCCGCGGCCCCATAAAACTTCCACCTCAGACAGACCACAGAGGTACATAGCTGACTCCCTCCACTGGTTTCTCTACTTAAAGGAGCATCTTTAACTTCCATTTTTGCCTCAGGGAGACCAGTCAGAGCTTGCACCTCTGGAAGAAGCAAGGGAGGTTATGCCAGTGAGGCAGAAGGGACCTCCTTTCTAAAAGTACTCTAAGCAGTGAGATGATGTGACCCTGTCAGGAAGGATCCAGGCCCTGGGATTCTTACAAGCATATCAGAGAGTCAAATGTCTCAGTTGTTTTCTGATAATGAAGTGGTGAGGACTGGATAGGGGGTTGGCATAGTTTGCTAGTGTTCATTCACGTGGAGGCTAGAGAACTCATGTACGCTAGAGAGAGGTAACGCAAATCACAGAAAAGATTTATAAAGAATAGAAAATGACACTAATTCCCCACCTGCTCCCACCACCTCCACCCCTACCCCAGAACTTATTTCAGGTTACAAAATAAAAAGCCAAAGCCAACTGAGTGGACAGATGAAAATTTAAATGCAAACAAGATAAACTTACTGAGGAGACAGAAAAAAAAAAATACCATTCTGGGATATGAACCCTGATAGAATAGCACATAGGTATGACCATTGAGGAAAGTCATTTTGAGATTCTACCTCTTCATTTCTCATATAATAATAGTCCACTGGTCTAGGGGGAAAAAAAAAAAAACCCTTTTAGTGGTTATTGGAAAACATGGCTATTTCTTACATATATTTCTCATTGATCCAGGTTTTATGTGCTAGTTTTTGTGTGTTCAATCTAAAATGATCTCTCCAAAACAGTGAACTTATCTCATATTTGCTAAGATTTTATTTGGATTTGGCTGAGAGGCCCAGATATCTTCTCTGAGTAGGCAACAGACACATTTTCATGTCAGACCCTAATTAAGGTTTTAGCATACAAAACTTTAAAAATTCAGAAGCAAAAATGGTGTATTGATTCTTTAACACTTTCTGTAACTCAAGACACCTGAAAATGTTTCTTGATGAAGAACTAGGAGTAGGTATGAAAATGATGTCTTGGCTGGATGTGGTGGCTCACGCCTGTAATTCCAGCACTTTGGGAGGCCAAGGTGGGCAGATGATGAGGTCAGGAGTTTGAAACCAGCCTGGCCAACATATTGAAACCCTGTTTCTACTAAAATACAAAAAATTAGCCAGGTGTGGTGGCAGGCACCCATAATCCCAGCTACTTGAGAGGCTGAGGCAGGAGAATCGCTTGAACCTGGGAGGTAGAGGTTGCAGTGAACCAAGATCACGCCATTGCACTCCAGCCCAGGTGCGACTCTGTGTCAAAAAAAAAAAAAAAAAAGAAAGAAAGAAAGAAAAAGAAAATGATGTCTTATCATTTACTCCTGAAATTTTTCCTGAACTCTTTTTAACTACTCCTAGTTGTTTCTATGCCCAAGCAGGCTTTAAAACCTTGCTGTGAACCTTAATGACACTGTCGGAAAGACCTCTTCTTATTTACCATTTTCCCAGTATCAAATTGGAAATCACTAGATAACCTTGTATAGGTACAGCCAAACAAGTGAAAATGTAAACCTACCAGCAGAGTTTCTGTTCTAGTACATTCTGTGCTACTGTGACAGAATACCTGAGACTAGATAATGTATAAAGAACGGAAATGTGTTTTCTCACTGTTCTGGAGGATGGGAAGTCCAAGATCATGGCACCAGCAGGTTTGGTAGGTTTTCTGGTGAGGGCTGGATCCTCCAGAGGTGGCGAACCCTAGCTAAATGCTGCAAAAAGCCTCGTTTAAAGAGGTCTTAATCCCATTGACAAGGGAACAGCTCCAAAGGCCTAAGCACCTCTTAAAGGCCCTACCTCTTAATCCTATCACATCGGCAACATCTGAATTTTGGAGAGAACATTCAAACCATGACAGTTTCCCATAATATTTTAATATATATCATGATATGATTAAAAGCTCTTATGAGTTAAATTTTCCAAATGGTACTGTAGGCCCTTGTAGTCTTATTCATTACGTCACTGAAGTGAGAAGTGATTGACATTATCTTCCTTATGTGGAAGACAAAAATCAAATAGCCCCTCCAAGCTTCTCATTCCTGAAGAAAAAAAAATTATCTAGTTTTTCTCACAGAATTTTCTTTACTCCCATTTGTCAGCCTTCTCTAGACCCATTCTGGTTCTCTAAGTGTAAAAATGTCTGGCAACCCAAACTAGGGAACAGTTCCAAATAAGAGTTTAATGCAAGAGCATGAGAGTATTGTGGAACAGTATCTCCTAACCGTGTCATGTATAATCCAGTTCTGTTCATTATATTTACAACTCTATAAGCTGTCAACTATACTGTCAGTCTATTTCCTATCACTTGTTTGCTTCTTAAAGTTGTTCTGCATTCATTTTTCTGTTGAGTTTGGTCTTTAAGTTTACTGATGTGCATCTGTCAGTAAACAAGCCTCATGTTCCTATACAAGATCTGTCAAAAGATCTTTATGCTGAACTTAAATACATTTTGAAATCTTTAAATCATCATTAATAGACACTATATTTCTATGGTATAAGTAGATTTAACAATCCCCAAAGAGGTAGACATGCCTGGAAATAAAGAAGCTTCTGATATTGTTGTTACTGTTGTTGTCTTTTATAGTTACCTATATTTGTTCTACCATTCCCCCCAACGAAATTCTGAGCATCTTGAGGATAGGAACTATGTGCTCTATGTAATCTATGTATCTTATGTACTTATTTCCAGCACCCAACATATGGAAGGCATGAAATGTTTGTGGAGTTGAGCATGATTCTTTGCTTTGGTGCTTTATATCATTTCATCTCAGTTTAAACAGAGAAGAAAAGCATTACTGCTTAGGCCCATGAATCCAAACTTCTATAAGTCTTCACCTACATTTATTTTGAGAACCATTTTTGGCATTAAGATGGGGCCAACTTTTATTTGCTTACAAATGTGAATATAAGACATAGTTAAAAATCAGATAAATACTGCAGTAACCATTGGTCCAAAATTTACTATTTCAAATTTCATATTATATTGCATGTTTTGCTTTTTTACTTAGGGCATATGTGCCTTTCAATATGAGTCACTTTCCATTGTCTCACTGCCTTGGGTGTTAAAAACAGTCTGTCCCAACTTGATCAAAATAGTTTAGCTTCTCCCTGCAATTATGGACTCTCACATATTTATTAGCTCATGATTTTTAAATTAAATATTTGACTAATATACCTTGAAAGGGGCATAGCCACATAACTGAAGACATTAGAATATTTATCCTAAAGAAGTTAAGGGGAATGAGAAGAGAGATCTGAGGGGTATTCATATGGACAAGGGACTGTATTTAATCTACATTGCTCTGATGGGCAGTACTAGAACCAGCAGGAAGAAGTCATGGCAGTGTTGGAAGTAAATGCTCAGTGCCACCAAGTGAAAATAGCACTCAGGCAAAAGTTTTCTCAGCAAGGCAATTTACTTCTATAGAAGGATGTGTTTTGCAGATGGAGCAATGGTGAAAGCACACTAGACAAGGGAGGGGAAGGGGGCTTATTCCTAATGCAGCTAGTCCCTACTGCTATGTCTTTCCCCTATTGGGCAGGGTTGGACCACACAGTCTAAGCTAATTCTGATTGGGCTATTTTAAAGAGAGCAAAGGTAGGAGCCGGAGTAGCAGGGTGAGTAGTTTTGGTGGGAAGGATGGTTACAGAGCAGGTGACTAAGAATGACTAAGGACAGAGCAGATGACTAAGGATGGCTAAGGACAGAGCAGGTGACTAAGGACAGAGCAGGTGATAGAGGCTAGGAGGGGGCTGTTTACTGAAACTAGGGGCAAAGAGACATAAAGAACAAGAAAGTCAGACTTTAAGATGGAGAACAAAGAACAGGGAAGCTGAACATACTGACATATTGGTTCTTTGGAGAGGAACTCAGAACTCATTGTACTTAACAATTTTCTCCGTCTTGAATTTTAAAGGAAGTTAACAGGCTAAACTTTGAAGAGGAATTTACTGTATCCTACAGCAGGAAGTTCTGGATTTAATTAAGAGAAGACTGTCTATTGGTTATAACTTAGAAGACGATGGTCTGGTTTGTGAAATGGCGAGCTTCCCTTCAACCAGAAGTCAGATGATCTATCTGGGAAGCTATGAGGGAGATTTTTACAAAGAAGAATAAAATTTCTCAAAGCCAAGATTCTATCATTTTAGGAGTTGTTTCACAATATAAATTCATGTGCACTTGGCATTTGAAATGCATTCATCCCAGCACTACAGGCATTATCTTGACGTCTTACAGTGTATGCCCTCTATGAGGACAGAGTGAGTTCTGCTGTGGTCCTTGGCTAAGGAGGCAGTTTTCAATCTTTTGAACATTTTTCCTTAGAAAGCAAACCAACTGCCAACTGTTGAATGAATTGGTATTCACGAATTCCAGATAATTCAACATAAGAAACTATCTATGTAGTTGTATTTTATGGCGTGTGATATTTCACCTAACTGCTAACCTTATTGGATATAGTGGAGAATTAACTCTTAGAGATAATAATAATAGTTACTACTTATTGAGCATCTACTATGTGCTGAGAACCATAACAGCCCTTGACATGCCATCTCATTTTTATTTTATTTATTTAATTTTTTTTTGAGATGGAGTCTCTCTTTGTTACCCAGGCTGGAGTGCAGTGGCATGATCACAGCTCACTGCAACGTCTGCCTCCAGGGTTCAGGCGATTCTCCTGCCTCAGCCTCTAGAGTAGCTGAGATTACAGGTGCCCACCACCATGCCCAGGTAATTTTTTTGCATTTTCAGTTGGGATGGGGTTTCGCCATTTTGGCCAAGCTGGTCTCCAACTCCTGACCTCAGGTTATCTGCATGCCTCAGCCTCCCAAAGTGCTGGGATTACAGGCGTAAGCCACTGCACCCGGCCATGCCATCTCATTTAATCGTCACACTAGCATTGTGAGGTATGTATAATTTCTGTTTTAAATATGAGAAAATGGAAAAAATAAGGTAACTGTTAATATGTACTAGAACTTGAATTTGAACCCAGGCCTGAGTCCAAAGCCAGTGCTCATTCTATTATTCTATGTTGCTTTCCAACATCTCAGGTGTCCTCAGAATGGCCTGCTAAATCTGGTCCTAGTTCTAGGCAGCAAACCTCCTATCTAATTCCTAATCCCTTAATTATTATGAGCAGTATCCATTGTAAAGGTGTGGAGATTTGGAAAAATGATGGGTTGTCAACAAAACTGGTAGACTTCTGATGGTAGAATATTTGGCTTGAATAGGGTGATAAAGTATTCTGAACAATGATATTTTCTATATTTCTGGACAAGGATCTATACCATGGATATTATATTTTATATTACATGGGCAATTCCAACATATAGCCAGCCACAGAGATAAGATAGTTATAAAATAACTAAAGTGTAGCTATAAGCAAACAAATTAGTAAATGCATAATAGTGGGAGAGGACAGAAAATACTGTAAAATGCAAATAACAGGTCAATGAGAAGTGGGTAAGTTTGGATCTGAACCATGAGGCAATCCTAGCATTTAAATTGTTGAAAGAAGGGAATGAGTGCATATAGCCTATGCCAAAGAACAGGTGTGGCAATGAGCATAGAGCAGATAGAACACATATGGACAGGAAAAAATGAATCTATGAGAGAATAAACTAGCAAGGCATGTTCAACCCGCTGGTGCCAAGCTAGGGTGATTTGTTAAGATAAGTAACAGACACCCACTGAAGGTTCTTAAATTGTAAAAATGATGTAAAAAATTGTTCTTGAATAGATTTAGGGTTAATCTGGCAACTCTGAGCATGTGGGTAGAGATCAGTGGCATGAACCAATCATGCCACAGAAATCCAGATGAAAAAGTATATTGACCTGGCCTACCACAATGCCTGAGACAATAACAAAGAAATCAAAGAAAATGTTTTGTTTTCCCCAGCAAGTTATTTCCCCCCCTAAACTTAGTCTATTTGTGGATATTCTTGCCACTAACTACCAAGATCTGAAGCTCTTAAAACTTAATGGAACCACTGTCCATTGAGTTTAAGTATTTCCAGTAATATGAAATTTTTTCTGGCCAAAAAAAGAGAAATAAATATCCACCAATTATATATTTATTGAATAGAGTTGAAAAAAAATGGAATCACATCAGTACTCAGTAAAGTGAGGTAAAGTTATTAGCTGAGACTGAGGGAACTAAGAATTTTAGAGAAAGGCTTGTATTTTTTGAACTTATAAAAAAAGTTTACAACACAGATTGATTATACTTGTAGTCAGAAAAAAGTCCAGTAAAATGATTTTCATTTTGAAAAGTTGAATAGAATAGTTTCAAATTGCCTCTAAGAAAACCATGATCATTTTAAGGGGTCCTTAGGTGGGAATGAGCTACTAGTGCAGTTTTCCCACCTCTTTTGGCCTCATTTTCAGGCCTTCCTTCACCTTCAGTAAAATATTTGAAACAGTATGAGAATTGCACTGGTTTTTTTTTTTTTTAACTTTTTTTCTATTTTACTTGCATTTTGTAATAAAGAATTGGAATTATTGTTACAAGAGGAAATTTATGGATAACCCATTCTCTATATGAAAGGACACAAGGTGCTTGTTTGATTGGCTTCCTAGAGGTCTTTCTAAGAACCCAAATATACTTCCTGGTTTTGAACTAAATTACCATCTCAATTTAAAGGACTAGCCACCAATTAAAGACAGTTCCTGGGAACCCATCAGGTAGTTAAATTAAAATTTTATTTCCCAAGAGAATGGTTAGCTCAGTTCCAAAGATAGTTCAATTCTTGAGACATTGCTACTTTATCTGATCTAAGACTACCCAGTTTTTATGTACAAGGAAGTTCAATGTACACAGTCTCTTATCACCATTCCAGACTCCCAACCAGCCTGATCTGAAAACTGAGTTTGACTCTACACATCTAATTTACGTAAAGTGATGAGAAAATAGTGAATCTAACCTCTTTATCACAATACATCATCCCAATTTGAGACTACATGTGAACAATTAGGCTGCTGTCTTATTGAAAAAAAAAGCTTCATAGGAATTTCTATGATTCATATCAGTTATCTGCTCTTTTCTAAGAGCAAAAGTAAAACCCATCAATATGACATAGTCCATCTTTGGGTCCTGGTTGGGGATGGGGGATGGGAGGCAGCAGGTGAGGAGACAGAAACATAAGGAAACTAACATTGCTTGGATTGAATCCCCAACAGCAAAAACCCGAAACCATGAAAAACAGGTAATGATATATGCATATATAAAAAATGAAAAAACAGTTCAGAGAGCTAAGTATGTCTCTTCCCAGTTCCAAAGTTGATGTTCCTGGCAATATGCCACTGACGGAGAAAATCTCTACCACATCTGATCGTAATAACTCAGCTAGGAATCAGCCTTGTAAGTCTATGATGGCCTAAGTGTTTGTGTTCCCCCTGCTCCCAAATTCATATGTTGAAACCCTATGTGATCATATTTAGAGATGGGGACTTTAGGAGGCAATTAGGTCATGAGGGTGAAGCCCTCAGGATGGAGTTAGCACCCCTATGAAAACAGAAACCAGACAGCCTGCTTGCCCTGGCTCCCTGATAGCCCTCACTAGAACCCAATCATGCTGTCGCCCATGATCTCGACTTCCCATCCTGCAGAACCTGGACATAAGTTTCTGTTGTTTAAGGCCACCCAGTCTGTGGTATTTTTGTTACATTAGGTTGGTGGAGAAGTAATAGCTGTTTTTGCCATTACTTTTAATTGCAAAAATACATTTGAACAGCTCCTATCTGCTTATGTTCTCTTCTTCAAGGACAAACAAGTGTCTTGGCAGGCTTAATTTCAAAACAACCTGTACCAGTTTAAGGCTATTAATATTTCTCCCACAGAATCACATCTGATAAGTCTTGCCACTTAAAGCCATTTGTTCTACTCTTACAGCATCCAGCTAATATGCTGTATCTTAAGCCCAAACCACCTAAGCCTAATCAGTGTTACCACGTTGAGTCATGCTAACCCAAGTCCCCAAAGGCAAATGCATATTACCTCACTGAGGGAGTAGCTGATTATATTTCATAATGCTTAAACATCTTCTCCTAAAATGTGGTGGAATAGGAAATGCAAATATCCAACTTGGCTTCCCTGTTATTTGTTCATAAGAAGCCTGGCTACCTAATTCTCTAATGTCAAATTTTGGACCTTTTCTCTATCTTGTAAATCACAGCAAGTGTTAGTTACTCTGCTGTCAGTGAAACTGAGAAGGTCAGGCCCTAATCTTCCATATCAGAGTGCCTCATGCTCTTAGTGAGATAGTCCCTCGCATTCAGAGCACCTCAGGAGCTTGAGCTGCAGGATACAAGAGACTATACAGCAATGCTATATGATATGGTTTCGCTGTGTCCCCACCAAATCTCATCTTGAATTCTCATGTGTTGTGGAAGGGACTCGGTGGGAGGTAACTGAATCACGGCGGCAGGTCTTTCCTGTGCTGTTCTCCTGACAGTGAATAAGTCTCATGAGATCTGATGGTCTTGAAAAGGCCTTCCCTTGTCCAGCTTCCCTGGACAAGCTCTCTTTTCTTTTGTCTGCTATCATGTAAGATGTGCCTTTCACCTTCTGCCATGATTGTGAGGCCTTCCCAGTCATGTGGAACTGTAAGTCCAATAAACCTCTTCCTTTTGTAAATTTCCCAATCTCACATATGTCTTTATCAGCAGCATGAAAATGGACTAATACAGTAAATTGGTACCAGTAGAGTAGGGTACTGCTGAAAAGATACCTGAAAATGTGGAAGCAACTTTGGAACTGAGTAACAGGCAGAGTTTGGAACAGTTTGGAGGGCTCAGAAGAAGACAGGAAAATGTGGGAAAGTTTGAAACTCCTAGAGACTTGTTGAATGGCTTTGACCAAAAATACTGATAATGATACGGACAATGAAATCCAGGCTGAAGTGGTCTCAGATGGAGATGAAGAACTTGTTGGGAACTGGAGCAAAAGTGACTCATTAGGTTTTAGCAAAGAGACTGGTGACATTTTGCCCCTGCCCTAGAGATCTGTGGAACTTTGAACTTGAAAGAGATGATTTAGGATACCTGGTGGAAGAAATTTCTAAGCAGCAAAGCATTCAAGTGGTGACTTGGGTGCCGTTAAAAGCATTCAGTTTTATGAGGGAAGCAGAGCATAAAAGTTCAGAAAATTTGCAGCCTGACAATGCGATAGAAAAGAGAATTCCATTTTCTGAGGAGAAATTCAAGCCAGCTTCAGAAATTTGTATAAGTAATGAGAAGCCAAATGATAATCCCCAAGACAACAGGGTGGGGAGGGCAGTGGAGGGGTGGGGGTGGGATGTCTCCACAGCATGTCAGAAGTCTTCACGACAGACCCTCCCATCACAGGCCCAGAGGCCTAGGAGGAAAACATAGTTTTGTGGGGCAGGCCCAGGCTACCCATGCTGTGTGCAGTCTAGGAACTTGGTTCCCTGCGTTCCAGCCACTGCAGCCATGACTAAAAGGGGCTAAGGTATAGCTAGGGCTGTTGCTTCAGAGGGTGGAAGCCCCAAGCCTTGGCAGCTTCCACATGGTGTTGAGCCTGTGGGTGCAAAGAAGTTAAGAATTGAGGTTTAAGAACCTCCACCTAGATTTCAGAAGATGTATGGAAACACCTGGATGTCCAGGCAGAAGTTTGCTGCAGGGGCAGGGCCCTCATGGAGAACCTCTGCTAGGGAAGTGTGCAAGGGAAATATGGGGTTGCAGCCCTCACACAGAGTCCCTACTGGGGCACCACCTGGTGGAGCTGTGAGAAGAGGACCACCATCCTCCAGACACCATAATAGTAGATCTGCTGACAGCTTGCACAGTGTACCTGGAAAAGCTGCATACACTCAATGCCAGCCCATGAAAGCAGCTGGGAGGGAGGCTGTACCCTGCAAAGCCACAGAGGCGGAGCTGCCTAAGACCACGGGAACTCAGTTTTTGCATTAGCATGTGAGACATGGAGTCAGAAGAGTTCATTCTGGAGCTTTAAGATTTGACTGCCCTGTTGGATTTTGGACTTGCATGCGGTCGGTAGCCCCTTTGTTTCAGCTAACTTCTCCCATTTGGAACAGCTGTATTTACCCAATGCCTTTACCCTCATTGTATCTAGGAAGTAACTAACTTGTTTTTTATTTTACAGGCTCAGAGGCAGAAGGGACTTGCCTTGTCTCAGATGAGACTATTGACTGTAGACTTTTGAATTAATGCTGAAATGAGTTAAGACTCTGGGGGACTGCTGGGAAGTCATGATTGGTTTTGAAATGTGAGAACATGAGATTCTGGAGGGGCCAGGGGCAGAATGATGTGGTTTAGCTGTGTCTCTACCCAAACTTCACCTTGAATTCCCACGTGTTGTGGAAGGGACCCAGTGGGAGGTAATTGAAACATGGGGGCAGGTCTTTCCTGTGCTGTTCTCGTGATACATCTCATGAGTACTGATGGTTTTAAAAAGGGGAGTTTCCCTACACAAGCTGTCTTTTCTTGTCTGCCGCCATGTGAGACGTGCCTTTCACCTTCCACTATGGTTGTGAGGCCTTCCCAGTCACATGGAACTGTAAGTCCAATAAACCTGTTTCTTTTGTAAATTGCCCTGTCTCGCATATGTCTTTATCAGCAGTGTGAAAAACAAACTAATACTCTATATTTTTCTTATATTTTGGATGGTATCCAAACTTGCTGAACTTTCAATAATTCTAATACATCATCTGTAATTTAAAAATTTTCGATGTAGACAATGTTCCATCAAATAAATAATTGGTCTTTCCTTTCTAGCTCTCAGGTCATTCAGTTTTCTTTTCTTTTTTTGCTGGCTATAATTGCATAGTAGTAGCAATGGCAGAATTATTTTTGTTCCTGCTTTTAAAGGGAATATTTCTATGTTTTACTACAATGTTTGTTGTAGGATTTGGCAGTTAAGAAAATCAGATTAAGGAAGTCCCATTCTATTCCCAGTTTCCTAAGATATTTTTTATGAGTGGGTGATTTTTAAATGCTTTTTTCCATCTGTAGAGATAAGCAAATGGTTACTCTACTTAGATCTGTTAATGTGATAACTTATATAGATTTTCAAATGCTAAACCATTTATCCATTTCTAGAATAAACCAAACTTGGTTGTAATTCTTTTTAATATATTGCAGGATTTGGTTTGCATATGTATTTTCTTATTTTTGTATGATGTTCATGAGTGATATCAGCCTATAGTTTTTAAACAGTTCTCCTGTATTGGTATTAATGTTATAATGGTTTTGTAAAATAAGTTGGAAAGCGCTTCATTTATTTTAGTCTTTGGAACAGGTTATATAAGATAAGAACAATCTGTTTTGCAAAAGTGTAGCAGACCTCAGCAAAAAAAGAAAAAAAAAAAAAAGAAAAGTGGATTTTTTTTTTTTTTTATTCCTTCACATATTCGTTTCATACTTGCTGGGTCAATTTTGGAAATCTGTATTTTTCCAGAATATTTCCCATTTTCCCTAAGTTTTAAAGTCTATCAGCATTACATTGCTCATTTTATTTTCTCCTATTTTAAATAACTGCTTTGCATGTTTCTCTTTTTCACTTATAATATTAATTTCTTTGTTCACTAGTGCTTCTTATATAATATTCATTTGTTCTAGATTTAAGTTACTTCTGCAGTTAGTACATTCTTTAGTAATCTTTCTGTCAAGATCTAACTGGTAAACTCACTCTTTTTCTAAACACAACTTTCTTTGACATTCTTTCTGAAATATTTTAGCTGGCTTTTCAAGCCTAGACCAATAGGAATGTTCCCTTGGCTCTTTGAAGATATTATTCCATTCCTTCAATTCCTTTGTAGGTAATCTTTATAGTTTCTTTAATATTCTTTCTTATATTTGGTGCTCTAAAATTTTATGTGTAGGTATGGGTGTTTAATTATTCTGTTTGGAATCTGCTGAGCTCCTTAAATCTGAGGATTAATGTCTATCATCTAACATAAATACTGTTCAGCTATTATCTCTTTGACTATTGCTTCCCCCCACTCCCTCCTCCTGGAACTTCTCTCTGACATATGTTGGACCTTCCCATTCTACCTTCAGTGTCTCTTAATTGCTCATATTTTCCATCTTTATATCTTTGTGCTGCATATTGGATAATTTCTGTAAATTGAAAGTTCTATAAATTGTCTTCAGCTATGTCTGATTCTCAACTTAGGTCATGCTTTGGGTTAATTTTTGTTACTGTTTTTTTTTTTTTTCATTTCTTGAAATTCTATTTGGTTTTAGTTTTAGTTTTGTTTTGTTTCATTTTGTATTGTTTTTGAGATTGAGTCTTATTCTGTTGTCTAGGCTGGAGTACAGTGGCAGGATCTCAGCTCACTGCAACCTCTGCCTTCCAGATTTAAGTGATCCTCCTGACTCAGCCTCCCAAGTAGCTGAGAGTAGAGGCGCCCACCACCATGCCCAGCTAATTTTTGTATTTTTAGTAGAGATGGAGTTTCACCATGTTTGCCAGGCTGGTCTCGAACTCCTGACCT
>NW_012114633.1:3264673-3282441 GCF_000951035.1 Colobus angolensis palliatus
TCCACCACCATGCCCAGCTAATTTTTGTATTTTTAGTAGAGATGGAGTTTCACCATGTTTGCCAGGCTGGTCTCGAACTCCTGACCTCAAGTGATCCACCTGCCTCAGCCTCCTAAAGTGCTGGGATTACAGGTGTGAGCCACCAGGCCTGGTCTCTATTTGGCTTAACTTTTTAAATTTAATTCTAATGCTAATAATATAATCAGGGTTCTGGTTCTTATAAGATGAAATAAATGCTTCTGGAATTCTTTTATACCGTAAATGAGAAGAAAACTTGGGGCAACCACTTTGGGAAATGCTTAGTATTATCACCTAAAGCTAATACCTACCTATGATGTGACTTAGAAATGATAATTTTCAGATGTATAACAAAAATCGTGCACATGTACTCTGAGAGGTAAGACTATCCATAACATCTGTATTTATAATAGTTCCCAAACTGGAAATGCCTGCTAACATTAGAATATCTGGCAAATATTGTGCACTCAAGGAATGTACGTTTTATTTTTATTCTTTTTTATCCTATGAAAGTTTTTCCATACTTTGTATATTCCAAAAATCTGCCCATCTGAGAACTAATAGCATTCCTCTAAAATATCTGATTAAATATATTTGAAAATGGCTAAATAATTTCTTAACTGAAGAATTATTAAACATTTATGGTAGATTGAATCACTGAAAAAATTTATTTTCAAGTACCAATATTCTAAATAAATCACAAATAAATTTTATTTGCCATTAATTAATTAATTAATTAATTAATTTGAGACAGAGTCTGGCTCTGTTGCCCAGGCTGCAGTACAGTGATGCAACCATGGTTCACTGCAACCTCCACCCCACGGCTCAAGCAATCCTCCCACTTCAGCCGCCCCAGTAGCTGGGACCATAGTGCCAACATGCACAGTTAGTTTTTTGTATTTTTAATAGAGACAGGGTTTCACCATGTTTCCCAGGCTGGTCTCAAATTTCTGAGCTCAAGTGATCTGCCCGCCTCAGCTTCTCAAAGTGCTGGAATAACAGGCATGAGCCAATACATCTGACCGATTTGCCTTTATTTTTAAGACGCATACTTTTATCACACTATAATAAGGCCTTTTTTTTCCTATTGAATTGCAGGACTAACTTTTTCAAATAGATATCTTGTAAGGAGACAAAACAATTTTTCACTATAAATCACCAATTAACCTATTCTGTCTCGCAGTTAAAAGTAAGAAAAAAAACCCTGAAGTTACCAGGTTCACTAAACTGTCTCCACCAGTCAGTCTCATTTAGTAGCTGTGAGCCCAATATATGGTTTCTGTGTAGATCACAGTGCCTTGCTTTTCAGTGCTTCTCATGCTCCCTTTCTAAGTGAAGGCTGAAAAAGATTTAATAGATGCAATCTGAATCCTAAAATCACTGGTTTAAAAACTTATACAATGCAAACATATGAGTACATGGAACTTAGTATAATGTTATTGTTAAAATTCATGTATATTCTTTCTGGAAAATGGGGAAATGAGTCATTCAGCTAGTAGTAAAGGGCCTAGTTATACTAAGTCATTGATTTAGATCTTTCCCCTATCTTCCTACTACATTTTATGTATGTATCAATAACAATAAATAATTATAATAAATTGTTTGTATTTAGTATCCTCACTCAAATGGCAGAAATGATGTATTTTAAGTATTCCCAGTTCCTAGTTGAGTGCCTGGTAATCAGTGGGAACTCAAGATATGTCTGTTAAATAGATGAAAACTAAAGGAAGTTGTAAATATATTAGGAAGTACTATGAATTTCAGGCTAAGATCTCAGACTTGTAAATCATAGGGCAAGACTCCATTTTATAGGACTTGATATCCCCTGGATGATCTAATAAAAATCTAATTTCTACAACTATAAAGTCAAGAAACACATCGGTTGCATAATGTTTACATCAAGATGATCCAATAATCTGGCGAGGTCAATCCTGAAACAGGCTTATGCATATTTAGTATAATGCACACCACTTGCTTTTTAACAGTATTTGCTTATATAAGAACTTTTATTCTTTTATTTTGGGTAGAATATGAAAAATAGATTTACTCTCAAATATCTAGACAAATATATAATTTCTCAGCTATAAATTTACCTTCATTTTTTTCCAGGCAAGAAATATTCTTGTTAAAATATCTCCTAAAAAAATTGCTTCCATGTGCTCAATGTCTTAAATAAGAAAACTCCAAAGGAATCCTCTGATATGTCCATCGGAGCTTAAATCTGAATTGTATTTATTATTGTTAAACCTTAAATAAGGCTCTTAAATAAGCAGCTTACTATTTTCCTGGTATTTTATTAAGTAAACATGGGAATATTATCATTCTAGTTTTACTTATGGAGAACACAAAAGAAATAAATCCTTATTGCCTTACGTCAGTAGTCATAAATGTAGTAGCAGAGATTACAGTAGAATTTTCTTCTCTCTTTTGTGAGAAGCACGGTATTGTTTTTGTGGCACTGTTAGCAATTCCACTTTTCCCCCAAAGCTTCTTTTCATTGACTTTTAATTACAAGCTTCTCTTCTGTATATGTTCAACATTATTTTGGGCCTTGTTTTCCTTCAAAAGATTTTAACTCTGTTTTCCCCCGACTTAGACTACTATTACCGAGAGTGGCTGGGGAAAAGAATATTCTGCTTAAACAGAAACTAATAAAATCAATATGTGTATAAGCAATTTAAAATATTACTGTATTAGAATTTTAAAATTACTCATATTTACAAGATAATAACTTCACTATTTCTTTTAAGCTATCCTAATTAATCTTGCTTATGAATCTTCTACCCTACTAGTCATAAAGAAGGTAAGGGTAAAATTATGAGAAGAAAACAAGTTTGCTCACATAATCATCTTAATCCAGAGGTATTCTCTGGATTTAAATGTCATGTCCTTTGCACCAGAAAGGAGCATCCTAGGTCACAATTACTTTGAGGAAACTTGATTAATAGAGATGTCAATTATAAACTAGGTGAAATGTCTACCAAAAATAAACACCTTGACTTTAGGATAGTTGATCTGAAGCCATTTTCTTCTTTCTGGCAGTGATTAGAGAATAGAACCAGTAGTCTCTAAGTCACTCCTAGTTCCAGATAATAAACTCATATCATCTGAATATAGGTCTTTGCTTTTTGGTGGCTGACAGGGAAAAAAGTGAATGCAACTTGTTTATCCAAAAGTAAGTCCGGAACACATTCCTATTTTAATGAACTGGCAAATATTTTCTCATACAACAAGAGAATACTTCTACTGCTCAGTTCCTGCTTCTGCATAAGCATCTGTAATGGGGGATCAATACTGAGCTACTGCATTTTGTCTTATAACTGATTTCTAAGCCAGGACTCAAAGGCTGATGAAAGGTCAACAAAAATAAAAAATAAGGATATTTTACGTTGAGTCTAAGAGATCTCTCTATAAGATGACATGACAATAGTAAATAATGGAATGGTTATACCTAGAGTCTACTTACTTGCTACTTGTTTAGAATGTAGGCCTGAGAAGCTGGGATGTGTTGCTTATGGAAAATAAATTTGGTATGATTTTAGATGCCTATTAATAGGTATGCTACTTGATAGGGTAAAGAAATGCCTTTTAAAAGCTGGTATAAACTACATTCTGAGTTCAGGCCCACTGGACCATCCATGTAGGACTGATTAAGGCAAATAAAGTGACAAATTAATATGTCACTGTAGGAAGTGACATATTGGTAATTTCTGAAGGCAAGAATTTCCTAGCATGAGGTCTTTCTTCAAGCACCAGCACAAAGACCTTACTGCAATTCATGGAATTCTCTTTCCACTATGTATATTTTATTTTAACAAGTTTAATTTAATGATATCTAATAATCCAGACAACTGAGTTGAAACCTGGTTTTGGCGCTAAAATATTGGGGAGCTTTAAAAAATGCTCCAGTCTCTTAGAGACAGTTTGCTTATCTATAAATCAAGGATTTTCTAATGAATCATCTAAGACCAAATATAAAGTTACATTTAGTGTTCTTCATCTGTAAGCACTCAATTAGATTTCATTTAAAGCAAGTATGATTAGACTTTCATGTAAATGTAAATAAGAAAATGTCACTGTTATATTATGAATTAAAAGTTACTTATCCATGCAATTCTTATACTTTATCTGTCTTGGAATCTTTCAAACATTTATTATCCCTCATACTGAAATCCTTTTATAGTTAATATTTAATATCTGTTTTTAATTTTTCAAAGTTTCTTCTTTTTTTAAAAAAAAAAATCACAAATGAAGAAACAGAGTTAATTACCTAAAACGTTTTGCCTTAACATCACTTTCCTGAATCAGTGTAGGTCAAAAGTCTAGTCATACTTTCATTAAATGGGAAAGAAGTATATCCCAATATTCCAATTTGTTTCCCATTCCATGAGTTAAAACACGAGTTTCATTTAGTCATGTTTTATAAACCTCATGGGAGAAAATAAATTTTAAAGTCTACCATTTTAGCACAGATGAGCTATGCAATTTTCATAAGAACTATAAACAAAAGGCCAAGAGACTAATATTTGGGTTTGGCATTTTGATATAGGGATCACTACAGAGAAACATGGACGAATATTACTATGACCATGATTAAAAAAAAAAATCTTATTCTAAGCCTAGTGCCAACCAGACAGGTAGGAAAATCAGATAGGAGCAGAGTTTGGGGATATTAGAAAAATGTCAAATAGCAGCCCATAAATGACCATGTTATTTACGAACTCTGAGACCATTAAATATGTAGCTATTTGCAAAGCAACTTAAGAAATAGAAAGAAAAGATCAAAATCACCTAAGATTGAAAGTCACATCAAAACTAGATCCGTGAAAACCTCAACTAGGTCCTGATTGTCCCCCTTAAATTCTCATAACTTATATCTTCAAAAATGGACTTCCCCTGCCTGGATCTGAAGAAATGTTTCAACTCTACACTGAAATACTAAAAGAAAGTATTTCATGATGTTTTATTGGCAATGACATTTTAAACTCATAAAATTGCTTTCAATTTGGCATTGGCAAATTCTAGTTCATAATAGCTTAATGTTTTCAGATACAAAGACAGCAGTTTCAAAAGTTAAAAGAACAGACATTTAGAAGGGGCCAACAATGCCTCTTAAGAACAGATTGTTGCAACTTGTCTTTTCACATACTTTCTTCATTGGCTTCCATGTATGCCAAAAGACTGGTTTTATGAGTCAATGAATTTAGCCTTTTTTCTTAAAGTGATCTCTCAGAGATCACAGAGTTACTGGCAAGCTTTGTTGGTTTACATCATGTTGGCTAGAAGAATGTGGTTACGAAGCAGTCATCAGCCAAGGACCTTAGGGACGAGAGAACTTGGAACACTGAGCTTCACAAAACAAAGGGAGCTCAAAGAAATGAGTTTCACTCACAGCCAAGTATGACAGAACCACGACACTCTAGCAGTCCACATCCCAAGTTGAAGTAGGGCACATCCTGAATTCAGGGAAGAAAACCAAAAATCCCCAGAAATTGAGTCTAAAGAGTTTAACTTGTAAGTAGAGAGTAGATGTTTTATATTCACGAAATAATCATTGTAAGTGATTATATAGACAGTGAGAATACAAAGGCTCAGCGCAACAGTACTCATCAACCCAGAACTCTAGTGAGCCTCCTGGGAGACTTTGCCCTTCCGCTCCACTGCTGTCACTGTGCCCATATAACAAATACTGGGGGCAGGTCCAAGTGCCTGGGACCCTTAGGCAGTTATGGCACCAATATCATTTGTACACAGTTGGGTGGAGGCCAGTTGCTGGTAATCATAACTTTCCTTTACAGGGTGAAAGGCAAGTGCCTAATCCCAGCTCAGACCTCCTACCTTGTCTAGTTCCCTACACCCTTCTCTATTTTCTCAGCTTTGGTAACTCCCAATATTATCCTTCCACTGCAGCCTTTGGAATCCTAATCCCTTGCTAATCAACTTCCTACATCCTCATCTTGTCTTAGAAGTCTCTTCATCTCCAGGCTCTACAGGAATCCTGAGCCTCCCCTGAGGATAGCCCTTCTCCTGCAGCCTTCTCTCCAAAATGGATAGCAACAGAAATTCTCCTGCCCACTCCTGACTCCAAACAGGGATGTTTCCCCTGCTTCTGTGAGGCTTCTGCCCTGTGATCATATCTGCTCTGCCTCATCACTTCTAGATCTGCCTCTTACGCACGCTTTGCCATTCAGAGAGAACTCTGGGACCCGGGTCCACTATTTCTCTCCCCCACAGGGTCTGCATAATGCCAAGGTGATGATAGCCAGGGAGAACAGAATCAAAAAAGAAAAAAATATCTTAAATGATAACATGATACTATGAATCCCCTCAGAAATTTACAATGTAATCAATATCATTAAAAGTAATGTAAATACAGCTTGTTTATGGCAAAATTCATTTAAAGTATATAAATATTTACATAGAATCTACATACAAATTCTTACCATTTCCTATTCAATAGGTTAAACACACTGTTAAATTTACTTCAAATTTGTTAATGTGAGAAATATATCACCAATTTTTTAAAGGAAACTGCTTGTTTGAGAGGTCTGCATACACTAAAATGTAGATTAAATTTTACTTCTGCTAAAAAACCCTGCTTTCAAAACCTGATATTTGGAGCATTTCATTTTAAGTCTTACACGTAATAATGAAACCTTTTCTTGTCAGCATTAATTTGTTTTAAGTTCTAGAGACATGGGAGACATAGTCTTGAGGTGAAGTTATAAAATTATCATTATTATGTCCCCATTAATATAAATTTTTCCCACAATGGACATAGTCTCCCCTTCCCTCAATTATCTATGCTCATTAAAAAAAATACAATTAAGTAATTAAAAACAAAGGTAAAAATAAAAATTATATAGAATCCATCCTCATCAGATAATCATGAAAAGTGGTCATTCCTTTATACAAAGCTTTATGAAATTATATCCATCATTTTTTTTTACCATGAAGAGTAAATGTAGTTCTTCCAAAAGTAAAAATGTTAAAAACCTAATATTTAACCTTCTTTTCTGGAGTACAAACCTACTCTAGATATATAGCATCCTGTGATGTGTGTGTATGTGTGTGTGTGCGCACGTGTGTGTGTGTACAAGTTTAGGGAGTCATTTGTTTTATAATAATGTGATCTTATTTTCAACTGGCATAAAGAGGAAATGGAGAGATTTCGAATATAGTTCTGTGAGGCCTTGGGTACGTTTTCAAAAACTCTCTGTGCTTTAGTTTCCTATCCGGTAAAATTATTACCACCTACCACATAAGGTTGTGGTGAGGATCAAAAGAGGGCCTAGCTCAGGGGAAGTCCTTAATAAGAACCAAATTGATTTCTTTTAATGGCTGTATGATACTAATGATATGAGTGTACCATAATACAGTATATTGAGCCATTTGTCTACTGAGGGGCACTCACTCTGTCTCCAGTCTTCCATTAGTACGAACGATGATGCAATAAACGTAACTGTGTGCATACCTTACCTAGTAGTGATTTTATTTCCACGGGATAGATTCCTATGATGGGATAGGTAAATGTATTTTTAATTACAATGGATAATACCAGATTACATTTTTGAAAGACTGAAACAATGAACATTTCCACATATACGAGAGTCCTCCTCTCCCCCAACCTTTTCAGCAGCAATTTTCACTGTTGATCTTTGCTAGTCTAATGGCTATGACATTATATATCGTTGTTATTTTCTTTTCACGTCCCTTACTCCCAGCAAGGTTGAGCGTGATTTCATGTTTATTGGCCATTTGGATTCTCTTTTCTGCAAATCTCTTTTGCCCGTTGTTTCTTTTTGGTTATTTATGTTTTATCCATTTGTAAGCACTTTTGTATAGTCCAAATCTTCTCTATCATGTGTTTCAAATAAATAATTTCCCCTAATTTATCATTCCCTTTTAAAAATTTTTCATTAAAGCATAGCACTCATTTTCTTTTGATTTAAATTTAATCATCTGTCACACAGATTTTGAAATTATGTGTGTCTTGTCCTTTATAACTTCTAGGTCCTATCTTGGTTAATCAGCAACTTGAAGGATGTTTGTATGTATATAAAATCTATTATTTCTTTTTTCTTTTCTTTAATCAATCTGGAACTTATCTCAATATATTAATACTTTTTTCCAGATTAACAGGATGTTGGATCAGCACCATTTTTAAAATAACCCATCTTTTCTCCTTTTAACTGAAATACTATTTTTATTAAATATCAAATATCCACACGTACTGGGTCTATTTCTGAGCCCTCTATTCTATTCTTCTGACTTATCTTTGTTTAAGCGAAAACCAAGGCCAATAAGGAGGTCATGATATGGTCCAATCTGGTGAGGCAGGTCACTCCTCACCAGTTTTCCTTTTTACATTAATTATTCCATATAGCCTTTAAGATCACTTTATCTAATTCCCCAAAACCCTATGCAAATTTAAATTAGAATTGTATTACATTTACTTAATTTGGGGGAGCATTCATGTTTTTATGATAATAAATATACCTAAAAATATATTATTTAATGTCCTTATGTATCATTTTATTATTTTTCAGGAGGTCCTTTAAAATTTTTTCCTCTTTTATAGCTTGTTGCTAGCACAGAGAAAAGTATTTTTAATCTATCCACCTTAGGTTAATTTCAACCTTAGTATTCCAATGACCATTCTAAAGCTCCTCATTGTTCAAGCTACTCTTTCTCCCCATTCTTACTTCCTACTTCATTAAAAAAATTGAAGTTATTAGCTTTCCAGACTCCGGTCTGCACAATCACACTGAATAGCCATCAATGTACTCTGAGGAGCGCAAGTTCAAATGCTGGCTTTCTCTTCCAGTGCATGTATGGTTCTTAAGAAAGCCTTAGAAAAGCAGTGGAAGTGTCTCCCTACTGCACATTTTACTCAAGTAGGAGACCTGCCTCCAGACACAGATCTCTTCTATACTCCCCAGTTAGCTCTTACATAGGCAGTCCACCTCACAGCCTGGAGTAGATCTGGTCCCTACCCAAATGGCCACAATATTGTGTAACTTCTCCCTAAGAGTGAAGTTTATTTCTACTCTTTGAATCTAGACTGCCAGGTAACTTGCTTTGGTCAGTGGAACATAGTTAGATGTGAATTTTGGGGTTTGTGTGCATGCAATAAGTCATATACTTCTATCATAAAGCAAAATGTAGCCCTGTGTTGTATACAAGAGACACTTCTAAGACAATACAAGTGTCTCTTGTATACGAGAGACACTTCTAAGATGATTAATAACAATTCAATTAAGATAACACTATGAGCAAATATGAAGTAAAAGAAAGCACAGGCAGTGATTTTAATCAGTAAATATAGAACTCACACCCAAAAGCAATTTACAAAGACTTTTAAAAAATGCTAAGTACAAGAATTCACAAGGAAGATAAGTTATGAATATCTGTGTACCAAACAACTTAGCAATTACTTGCATGAAGTCAAAGCTATAGAATATACAAAGAGAAACAAATACACTAAAAATAAGACAGATGAATTCACTTTCCAAACTAAAATACAGCAAATGGTTAAAAAAATAAGAAATGAAAAGAATAACAGAAACAAAAGGGATTATGAAGCTGCTTTGCACAACTCTGTGCAAATAAACTTGAAAACCTGGAAGATGAAACAAATGATTTTTCCAGAAAAACTAAATCATTCAAAACTCACCCCAGCAGACTTAGAAATTCCACAGGGATCAATTACTACAGAAATTAATATATTATAGAAGCATAAGCATAATCAAAAATATCAAGGTTAAATGCTGTAAGATAATACTGAAATTTTGTGTTGAAATTGAGGGAAATCCTAAAGAAGAGGTTGCAAAATAGCTTAATTATTGCTTATATATGTTGCAAATATCTCTTCAACTCCAAAATGTACCCATCTCATCTCACAGAGGAATCTTTAGAGAGTAGGCAATGCTATTTGAATTGTTCCAGATTTTAGAAAAATGAACAATTCCAGACTATAAGTTATAACACTGATGATACTAAAGCCTAATAGATTGCAAAAGAGAATTATCAACTTTAGTTATGAATATCAATTCAGAAGACTTAATAAAATATTAACAAATTAGCACATTAAGAGAATACTATACCATGATCAAGTGAGATTCCTTCTCAATGCTTGTGTAAGAATGCAAGAGTAACTCAATAATACAAAATATATTAATGTAATTTACCATATTAATAAATTTATGGTGGAAAATTGTGTTTATATTTATAGTTGCTAAAAGGAATTTAATAAAAATCAAAACTATTCTTGATTTTTTAAAAAGCACTCAAAATAAGAATTGATGAAAACTTTATACTATTGTACATATTTTATCTTAACTTTAAGGCTAGCTGATTTCCTAGTGGAGAAACACTGAAGATACTCTCTCCTAAAGTCTGGAACTAGAGAAAGATGCCCAAAATCACTACTACTAGTTAACGTTGTCTAATTGATTGCCTATACCTCCAATACCATAGAAAATTAGAGGTATAAAAATTGGGGAAAAAATATTTCTATATTTTCAGATGGTATGATTGTACAACTGAAAAATCCAACAGATACCAAATGAAAATGATTATAAGAAAATTCAGCAAAGTAGCAGGATATAAAAATTATTAATACACATAAATTAATAGTCTTCATATATGTAAACAATGACTTAGAACTAATAGGCAAGTGGCTGGGCACAGTGGCTCATGCCTGTAATCCCAGCACGTTGGGAGGCTGAGGTGGGCAGATCATGAGGTCAGGAGATTAAGACCATCCTGGCTAACATGGTGAAACAAACCCCATCTCTACCAAAAATACGAAAACTTAGCCGGGCGTCGTGGTGGGCGTCTGTAGTCCCAGCTACTCGGGAGGCTGAGGCAGGAGAATGGCATGAACCTGGGAGGCAGAGCTTGCAGTGAACGGAGATAGCGCCACTGCACTCCAGCCTGGGCTACAGAGCGAGACTCTGTCTCAAAAAAAAAAAAAAAAAAAGAAATAATGGGTGAGTAAATCCCATATCAATAACAACAAATGACAAAGTATTAAGAATCATTTAAGAAATATTCAGAACTTAGAGGAGAAACTTTCTAATTAAAAGGATACAAAAGTTAACTTAGACAAATCTAGGCTGTGTTCTTTGACAGACTCATTATCATAAAGCAGTTGTATTACATTTATAAGTTACTAAGGAACAATAATAACAAAAAATATAGATTTTCTTTCCTGGAACAAGACAAATCAATTATAAAATTCTTATGGGGTAAAAAGTGAACAAAACATAGCCTATGAAACTCTGATTAAAAAAAGCAATAAAATTACTATTCTTTTTAGGGGCTTAAACATACTATAATGCATCAATAATTAAGAGTGTGGGATTGGCTTATGAAAAGACAGACTAATGAAACAGAGTAGAAAAAGTCCAGAGAAAGACTTAAATGCATATGGGGATTTAGTGCACAACGAAGACTGAATGCCAAAGCAAAGTTACGATGGACTTTTAAATAAATAAATAGCGTTGGGAAAATGGAGTGGCAAGTTGAAAGAAAAGAAAGCCAATTCTGTACTCATGCTATGTTATGGGGATACAGAAATAGGTCCAAATGGAGCAATGATTTGAATGTAAAAAAATGAAATGTTAAAAGTATTAGAAAACAACATAGGTGATATTTATTAGAATCATGGGAAGACCTTTCTTTCTTAAATCAAAAATATTTTTAAATTTTTTGTAGTGATGGAGTCTCATTCTGTTGCCCAGGCTGGTCTCAAACTCCTGGCCTCAAGCAATCCTCCCAATTTAGCCTCTGAAAGCACTGGAATTAGAGGAGTGAGCTATGGAACCAGGCCAAGACCTCTCTCTCTCTCTCTTTTTTTTAATTGAGACAGAGTCTCACTCTGGAGTGCAGTGGTGCAATCCCAGCTCACTGCAACCTCCGCCTCCCAGGTTCAAGCAATTCTTGTGCCTCAGCCTCCCAAGTAGCTGGGATTACAGGCGCCTGCCACCATGCCTGTCTTATTTTTTATATTTTTAGTAGAGACAGATTTTCACCATGTTGGCCAGGCTGGTCTTGAACTCCTGGCCTCTAGTGAACTGCCCACCTTGGCCTCTCAAAGTGCTGGGATTATAGGTGTGAGCCACTGTGCCTGGCCTGGCCAAGACCTTTCTAACTATAAATCAAGTCTGGATAGTTGCTTGGTTTGTTCATTGCAGCAATATTAACAATAGCAAAGACATAGGATCAACCCAAATGCCCATCAATGGTAAACTGAATAAAGAAAATGTGGTACATATACACCATGGAATACTATGAAGCCATAAAAAGGAACTAGATCATGTCCTTTGCAGGGACAGGGTTAGAGTTGGAACCCATTATCCTCAGCAAACTAACACAGGAACAGAAAACCAAACACTGCATGTTCTTGCTTACAAATAGAAGCTGAACAATGAAAACACATGGACACAGGGAGGGGAACAACACACACTGGGGCCTGTCATGGGGGATGGGGAAAGGGAGAACATCAGGATAAATAGCTAATGCATGTGAGGCTTAACACCTAGATGATGGGTTGATAGGTGAAGTAAACCACCATAGCACACATTTACCTATGTAACAAATCTGCACATCCTGCAAATGTATCCTGGAACTTAAAATTAAAAAAAAATCTGGATAGCATAATAGTCAGATGTAAACACAAATAAACCAAACATTTATGTGTGTCAAAAATATCCCATTAGCAAAATCAAAACAGAAATGACAAATAGGAAAGACATTTGCAATTCATAGCGCAAACTGAGTGCTTGTATGTATTCTTATATAAAAACTTCTAGAAATAGTGAATGAAAAGGCCAATTTTATAGATAAGTAAGCAAAGAATATGCACGAATAGTTCACAGAAAAAAATACAAAGAGACAATAAAAAAATGAGATGATGCTAAACTTCACCGATAAAAATGCAAATTAATAGCACACTGAGATAGAATTCCTCAACTATCTGATTGGCAAAATCCAAAACTCCTACAGTACACTATTGGAGAGGCTATGGGGAAACAGACACTTTTAAATATTGCTGGTAGGAGTAGAAAAATGGAATAATAATAATAATAATAAAAAGCAGGAGATCTTGGCAGAGGGGAAGCAGGACTAGATTGCAGCTCCGACAGAGCAGTTTGCAGAAGCTCTCATTTGAATTTTAGCTCCAGATTGGCTGCAAGAACAAATCCGCAATCCCGAGAGGACCCACAGACCCTCTGAAGGAAGTGGACTGATCCTGCAGGACCCAGGACCCAAATACCGTAAGTGCCCCAACTGCAGAATTGGGAAAGGGAGACCCTCCTCTCCCAAACACCTCCCCACTGGGGAGACTGAAGGTCTGTTTGTGGGAGAAATTTCTGACTTTACCTGGAGCTGAGTCAATGTGGAGAGCCGAGTGATGTACAGTGGTAGAGGAAGCTGCAGAAAAGACCTGGGAGCTCGCTGCATCCCCTATCAGGCCATTCCTGCCTGGCACCACAGAGATCCATCAGAAGGGTGACCAGAGGAGCAGGGGGTGAAACTCCACAGGGAGAAGGAAATCTCTAGCTGAACTTTGTAACAATTTGAATGGGTTGAGAAGCCTCCTGGCCAGAACTCGGGGGAGGGTACAAATCCAATGTGCAGACTCCACAGGTTGGGGAGGAGCTAAGCTCTTTTCTTTTGCCGCTGGAAGGTGGGTAGCCCAGGGCAAGTTTTCAAACCTATTATGCTCTCTGCCTGGAAAAAGACTGGGGGCTGTTGTGGGGGCCACAGTGGGAGTGAAACTGGCCCTTCGGTTTGCATGGGAGCTGGCTGAGGCCTGTGACTGCCAACTTTCCCCCACTTCCCAGACAACTTGCATGACTCAGCAGAGACAGCCATAATCCTCCTAGAGATAGGCAGCAACACAATAGTAGTGGGGGACGTCAATACTCCACTGACAGCACTGGACCAGCCATTGAGACAGAAAGGCAACAAAGAAACAACGGATTTAAATTATACCTTGGACCAAATGGACTTAACAGATATATACAGAGCACTTCATCCAACAACTGCAGAATACACATTCTATTCAACAGTGCATGGAACTTTCTCCAAGATAGACCATATGATAGGCCATAAAACCTCAATCAATTTAAGAAAACTGAAGTTATATCAAGCACTCTCTCAGACCACAGTGGAAGAAAACTGGAAATCAACTCCAAAAGGAACCTTCAGAACCATGCAAATATATGGAAATTAAATAACTTGCTCCTGAATGAACAGTGGGTCAAAAACAAAGATGGAAATTTAAAAATTATTTGAACTGAATGACAGTAATGATACAACTTATCAAAACCTTGGGATACAGCAAAGATGATGCTAAGAGAAAAGTTCATAACCCTAAGCACCGACATCAAAAACACTGAAAGAGCACAAACTCACATTCTAAGGTCACACCTCAACAAACTAGAGACAACAACAAACCAAACCCAAATCCAGCAGAAGAAAGGAAATTACCAAGATCAGAAAACTAAATGAAATTTAAACAAAAAAATACAAAAGATAAATGAAAGAAAAAGCTGGTTCTTTGAAAAGATAAATAATGGGCATAGTGGCTCTTGCCTGTAATCCCAGCACTTTGGGGGCTGAGGCAGGTGGATCACCTGAGGTTGGGAGTTTGAGACCAGCCTGACCAACATCATGAGACCCCATCTCTACTAAAAATACAAAATTAGCCAGGTGTGGTGGCGCATGCCTGCAATCCCAGCTACTCAGGAGGCAGAGGCAGGAGAATCGCTTGAACCCAAGAGGCAGAGGTTGCAGTGAGCCGAGATTGAGCCATTGCACTCCAGCCTGGGCAACAAGTGTGAAACTCTGTCTCAAAAAAAAAAAAAAAGAAAGTAAAGAAAAGGTAAAATTGATAGACCATTAGCAAAATTAACCAAGAAAAGAGAGAAAATCTAACCTCACTAAGAAACAAAACAGGAGATATTACAACTGGCACCACTGAAATATAAAAGATCATTCAATGCGACTGTGAACATCTTTACACACACAAAGTAGAAAACCTAGAAGAGATGGGTAAATTCCTGGAAAAATATAATCCTCCTAGCTTAAATCAGGAAGAATTAGATACCCTGAACAGACTAATAACAAGTAGCGAGATTAAAATGGTAATTAAAAAATTATCAAAAACAGTAGTCCAGGACCAGATGGATTCACAGCAGAATTCTACCAGACATTCAAAGGAGAATTGGTACCAATCCTTTTGACACTATTCCACAAGATAGAGAAAGAAGGAACCCTCCCTAATTCATTTTACGAAGCCAACATCACCCTAATACCGAAACCTGGAAAGGACATAACCAAAAAAGAAAACTACAGACTGATATCCTTGATGAACACTGATGCTAAAATCCTTAACAAAATACTAGCTAACTGAATCCAGCAACATATCAAAAAGATAATCCACCATGATCAAGTGGGTTTCATACCAGAGATGCAGGAATGGTTTAACATATGTGAATCAATAAATGTCATTCACCACATAAACAGAATTAAAAACAAAAATCGTATGATCATCTCAATAGATGCAGAAAAAGCATTTGACAAAATCCAGCCTCACTTTACGATTAAAACTTTCAGCAAAATCAGCATACAAGGGACATACCTTAATGTAATAAAAGCCATCTATGACAAAGCCACAGCCAACATAATACTGAATGGGGAAAAGTTGAAAGCATTACTGAGAACTGGAATAAGACAAGGATGCCCACCCTCACCACTTCTCTTCAACATAGTACTGGAAGTCCTAGCCAGAGCAATCAGACAAGAGAAAGAAATAAACGGCATCCAAATTGGTGAGGAGGAAGTCAAACTGTCACTGTTTGCTGATGATATGATTGTTTACCTTGAAAACCCTAAGGACTCCTCCAGAAAGCTCCTAGAACTGATTAAAAAAAAAAAAATCAGCAGTTTCCAGATACAAGATGAATGTACACAAATCAGTAGCTCTTCTGTACACCAACAGCAACCAAGCAGAGAATCAAATCAAGAACTTAACCCCTTTTACAACAGCTCCAACAACAACAGCAAAACCTTAGAAATATGCCTAATCAAGTAATTGGAAGACTTCTGCAAGGAAAACTACAAAATTCTGCTGATAGAAATCACAGACAATACAAACAAATGGAAACACACCCCATGCTCATGGATGTGTAGAATCAATACTGTGAAAATATCCATGCTGCCAAAAGCAATCTATAAATTTAACACAATCCCCACCAAAATACCACCATCATTCTTCACATAGTTAGAAAAAACAATTCTAAAATTCACATGGGACCAAAAAAGAGCCCACATAGCCAAAGCAAGACTAAGCAAAAAGAACAAATCTGGAGGCATCACATCAAACTATACTATAAGGCCATAGTCTCCAAAACAGTGTGGTACTGGTATAAAAATAGGCACATAGACCAATGGAACAGAATAGAGAATCCAGAAATAAACCAAAACACTTACAGCCAACTGATCTTTGACAAAGCAAACAAAAACATAAAGTGGTGAAAGGATACCGTTTTCAACAAATGGTGCTAGGATAACTGGCAAGCCACATGTAGGATAATGAAACTGGATCCTCATCTCTCACCTTATACAAAGATCAACTCAAGATGGATTAAAGACTTAAACTAAAACCTGAAACTGTAAACATTCTAGAAGATAACATTGAAAAAACCCTTCTAGACATTGGCTTGGGCAAGGATTTCATGACCAAGACCCCAAAAGCAAATGCAATAAAAACAAAGATAAACAGCTGGTACCTAATTAAAGAGCTTTTGCATGCCAAAATGAACAGTCAGCAGAGTAAACAGACAACCCACAAAGTGGGAGAAAATCTTCACAATCTATACATCTGACAAAGGACTAATATCCATAATCTATAATAAACTCAAACAAATCAGTAAGAAAAAAATAATCCCATCAATAAGTGGGCTAAGGACATGAAAGGACAATTCTCAAAAGAAGATACACAAATGGCCAACAAACATGAAAAAATGGTCAACATCACTAATGATCAGGGAAATGCAAATCAAAACCATAATGAAGTACCACCTTACTCCTGCAAGAATGAACATAATCAAAAAATCAAAAAACAGTAGATGCTGGCATGGATGTGGTGAACAGGGAGCAATTCTACACTGCTGGTGGGAATGTAAACTAGTACAGCTGCTATGGAAAAGAGTGTGGAGATTCCTTAAAGAACTAAAAGTAGAACTGTCATTTGATCCAGCAATCTCACTACTGGATATCTACCCAGAGGAAAATAAGTCCTAATTTGAAAAAGATACTTGCACATGCATGTTTATAGCAGCACAATTCACAATAGCAAAATCATGAAACCAACCCAAATGCCATCAATCAATGAGTGGATAAAGAAACTGTGATATATATAAATGACAGAATACTATGCAGTCATAAAAAGGAATGAATTAACAACATTTGCAGTGACCTGGATGAGACTAGAGACTATTATTCTAAGTGAAGTAACTCAGTTATGGAAAACCAAACATCATGTGGGAGCTAAGCCATGAGGATGCAAAGGCATAAGAATGATACAATGGACTTTGGGGACCTGGGGGGAAGACTGGGAGGGTGGTGAGGGATAAAGACTACAAATATGGTGCGGTGTATACTGCTCGGGTGATGGGTGCACCAAAATCTTACATATCACCACTAAAGAACTTATTCATGTAACCAAATACCAC